>NC_137939.1:22473362-22525862 GCF_963969265.1 Rhamphochromis sp. 'chilingali' | reverse complement strand
TTTATCTTCCCTTTTATGGTGTCACATACTTTCCCCACAAACTGGTGCGGGATCACAAACACCAAAATGTCTGCATCGCTGGACGCCTCCACCAAGTCCGGCACTGCCAGCTGAGAAGGGATGATGACATGTCTTTAAAGCCCGAGGCAACTTACTGTAGAGTAGGAACCTGCTGCATTCAAAAAACTCACTCACTCTTACAGCTGTTAAACTTATTATAAAACTAACAGCTGCAAAGCATCTATTCAAGGACCTTATTTACATATATGAGACAACAGGCACTAAAATGTTTGTTTAAAAATACATTTTTCTTACCACATTTGCTGGCAGCTTGTGTCCAGGAAGGTACTTGACGTTTTCGTGCTCGGAGTTGATTATTTCAGTGAGTTTGCGCCCATTCACAGTCTCCTCAAACACCCACATTTTTACAGTATTGTCGAACTTTGCATTTTTACCAGCATTGGCACCCACGATCTTGGCAATGGCTGAGCCCCTGCGTGGTTAACAGTTACAAGTCAGTGTTCATTTTACGGGAAAAATCCATATTCTCACTCAGTCACACTGTGATCTAATGGGGTGATCATTAAAGGTAATGATTCCTATTTGATCATTAACTAATATTTCAGGGCAAGACGGCAAAGCTGCACGCAGAGATAAGCTGATAGCGGTATGCTGCAATCACCAATCCTCCATACGGTTTCCACGGGTGTACACCGAACTCCATTGAGAATTCTTGCAATTTTATTTTAGCATAAGCAGCAGCAAAATTACAATGGCTTTATAACCAGTTTATGGAATGATTTTAATTATTTGGGGGGTAATCATGAATTCGGAAATAAAAAGAAATAGACATACATTTAATTTCGTTCCAAAATAAGAGCTACAACTACAAAAACCACAGTGTGTGTATGAAAAGAATGTAAAAATTTAATATTTTTTATTCGGCTCATAAACTGAACCCACACACCGAATTTACAGGATGATTTAAAAATCTATTTTTCGTGTCAAATCATCTTTTATCTCTTTGGGGAGGTAACGTTAATTTATTAGACCGGTAAACGGAGCAGAGACATCAGCTACTGATGTCTCTGCTACCGCTAATAAGAGCGAGCTAACAGGCGGCAGACACCTTAAAGCTAACGACAAAAATCCCAGTAATGTTGCCAGACTTGTGGCCAGTTTTCTGCGATTATAAGCCGGCTTGTCAGCATGTGACTCCACGCGGAGATAAACCCAACTGTCGCCTCCGCTAACGAAGCCTATCTGGTAGTTACAGGTACAGCAGGTCAAACTTCCCGCACGTTACTGTGCACCGTGTCCAGCGGATAACCGCACATATGAGACAACCGGAGACGGTTCAAAACATCAACACTTCGACTTGCCAGTTTCCAGAGCCCACGATGCAGACTTTCTTCGGAGCTGCCATTGTGAAGAGGTAAACCGCTGAGTGTGTGGAGTGAACCTGTACTGACTGCAGTCCAGTTATGCAACACACACACACACAGTGCCTCCCTGGTTTTATTGGTCTGCCCGAGGGGAGACACCGGCCCGCCCATTAAAGCAAGGCCAAGGCCATCAGAGCAGAGGCTAGCATGCTAGACTGGGGCCAAAGTCTCCATGTCAGCCTTTATGGTTTCACATCATCTGCATGTGCAAGTGACTTTTCACCCAGAGGCGGCCAAGCTGTCGGATTTTATTTAATTTAAAACCTGAACTATGGTTGTTTGAATTATATAGATGATCAATGCTGACATACTAACACGCAATCTAAACCATTATCTTGTCTGTATATGTGTAATATATACTCACCAGACGTAGATTTAGATTAATGACATATCTTACAATTGTAATTGACAAAACGAGATGGTTAAATATCGAATAATTACCAACTTAGCAACAATTACTAAATGATTACAACTTAATCAAATCTTGTAATGACATATGATAACATATGGGGGCTTTGCCAATTCCTGTAAAACAAACAAACAAAAGTGTTGGGAGTTGTAGTTTAAATAAATTACTGGATTAATGATACAAAACATTTGTTTAAACAGGACATAAAATTGTAATGTCAAGGTGATTATTTAACAGTTATATTCACACAGATAAAACATTTTTTATTTTGACTACATAAAACAGTTGCTTAAAAACATTGAAGTAAATATTAAAGTTTTCATTCCTTGAGCTCCTTGTTATTAACAATCAAAGCAAGGCAATCAGTGGATTATCTTGATAATCTAACCTGATACTAAGATACCTGAAATTTTAACTGAGGGGAAAAACAAAACAAAAAATATGAAACAGGATTAATGTTCAGGTTAGTATCTTCAAACTTTAACTGAAAATGTTCTTACAAACTAAAAATTTTAAGTTATACTTAGAAAAGTGCTTGAAAATTTCAGATACGTAACTCCAAATTTTGTGATAAGTTGAGATTTCAACTTTTATTTATTTATTTTTCAGTGGCAGAAACAATATTACATCGAAATATTACCTATATTTATATTTTCTCATGGGTGCTAGTGACTGCATACTCATACATCACTACTTCAAAAATGAGTCCTTTATTCTCCATTCTGGTGCTTTAAAGTATTTTTACTTACCTGTATTACTACTTCATTAAATGCTTGAATTTAGGAATGTTAATTGTATTTGATTGTTTTTACTTAGAGTGTGTTTCAAAGGCAAAAACAAAAGAAGTACTTAATCCTGTGAGACCCAGCCCATCAAAAGATAGCCAGAAAATTCTGATTTTTTTGGAACTGAGATGTTTATTAACCCTTAGAACAAAATCCATATTTTTTGCTATATGATATTGTGTATGATACATTTTTATTATATATTTATTACATATTTTTTGTATCATATTTCATACATTGGGCGTTTTTGGCAACTTTTTGTTAACAACAATAATGTTAATTTTACACAAAAAAAGAGTTTCGTCCATAACATTTTGAAATTACGGCAAGTATTGATCATGTTGATGAGATAGAGGTCTCAGAAACTTGTGTATCAAATATAATACAAATGGCATTATAGGTCTTTTTCCAGTCTTTTAATTTAGGGTAATATGTAAACACTTTAAACGTGCATTCTTTTTTAATGATCAGCAGGGGGCGACTCCTCTGGAGGAAAAAAAAAGTCAGATTGTATAGAATTTAGAGGGATAGCGATCATTTGGCTCCCTTGATGTATAACCTCAGTAAACATTTTCCTGATGACTTTATGGTGTCGGTCTATTTTGCAAAATCTCATTGAGGACAGCATGATGGTGTAAGTTGGATCCCAGTGATTAGAAAAGTAAATAGGTTCAACAGTAAAGGCAGCCTAAGTTTTTGGGTAGGCTTATTTAATGATTTAAAAGTCTCAAAAGATGGTTGGTGGTTCGATTCCTGGCTTCCCCTAGTCTGCATGCCAAATACCCTTGGGCAAGATACTAACCCCAAATTGCTCTCTGATGCATCCGATGTGTGTGAATGCTACATAGAAAGCACCTAGAAAAATGTGCTTGTGCGAATGGGTGTGAATGGGTGAATGCACAAGTTGTGTAAAGCGCTTTGAGTGCTCAGAAGAGTAGAAAAGCGCTATACAAGAACCAGTCCATTTACCATTTAACAATGAGACTAGTATCTCTTATGTACAGTGTAACCACATTGTATTGTTAATGCAGCAGCAAATAATCTGAAGATCATCCAGTATAATTTTTGTTGAAGATAAAAAAGAAGTAGTAGTCCGTGAAATATTTAAAACTTTTCCATGGAATCCATTATGGCAGTCGTGTCTAATATTAGTCTCTGGTTGTAGCGCTAGCTTGTGGTTAAACCATTTTTTTTTCACCAGTTAAAATAAAACAAAACTTTTTTATTAGCAGTGTTTTTGAGTTTACTGTCCACTTCAATGGCTGAAAAAACTGTCAGAACATTAAAAGCAGGCCAATTTTAACAGTTTAATGCATCAGCACCAATAGCACAATGTTTGATAAACATTAGACAGGTAGGAACTTCTAAGTGAATTTGTAATGGTGTATTTTTTTTCTTTACCACTTTACTGCTCTTTCTGAACTTCTCTTTAAAATATAAGCAGGACATTAAAAGTCACTGGAGCAAACCACAAAAAGCTCACTGTGGCAAAAATTATTTGGTCCAAAGGGCTCAAACAAAGGACCGCCTTGTTACGCAAATGTTGATCAGTGGGTGAAGAGGCAACACGGGAAGGAAGTGCTCTCAGCAGTCTGGTTTAGCAAATTTAAAACAAACTGACAAAATCCAGCTTATTCTGCAGAAAATAGTTCAAAAAGAAAGAGTTGACTGGTCTGATATGTGAAGCTGTGTTGCTGCGGGGTTATTAGAGTCTAGGAGATATTTACTGTAGTTCATTTATAAGTGAAAATGTAAACGTTATAATGAATTTAAGCCAATATGCTTGTTCTTAAGCCAGTGGTTTTTTTCCAGGATCTTTCAAAGGGGGGCAGTGGTCCATCCATCAATCCCTTTTCCACACTTATTCAGCTCAACTCCCAGGGGCAGCACTGAAAGCACAGATGCCCAGACCTCCTGCTTCATAGCCACCTCCAACTCACACAGAAGAGTCCCCAAACTAGTCCAAAGACATAATCTCTCCCAGTCAGACATTCACATTCTTCCCTCACTTACAGGCAAGACCCCAAGATACTTGGAATTCCTCCACATAAGTCAGCAAGCCCTCCCCAACCCAGAGTGTGTGCACTATATTTTACAGCTGTTATACATGTCATCCCAGCCCACTCCACACCCACCTGCAAACTGCCCCAGTGCAAGCTGGGAGTCAGTTGAAGCCAACAAGAACAAATCATCATCATTATCAGGATCACATTGACGATACTGAAGATGTCATCCTGCCCTTGTAGCATGCACCGAGAGACTGCTGTAAAAACAACAGAAGCTGCACCGAAACACAGGATTCAACAGTGAGGTCATGGTGCTAACAAAAGCAGAGTATAAAAGGAATTGGGGGAGTGGACCAAACCACTTCGAGATATATGAGGGGGGAGTCCATTTAAAAAAAAGAAAGTGTTGTTTTGCACCTAAAATGAGCACAGGAACCTTCAGTGTATTATTTAACATGATATATTTATAGTTACAATGTTCCACTGAGGAGGACCACTGTGCTTTTTCTAGAAAAACGGGATCTGGATCCATCCCAGATCCACATTCAGCCACGCTCCTGCCTCCAAAGAAATTTCTTTAAAGCCAGAAGTCCATTTTTCGAACCTTTTACTGATTTTTCATGACGAAAGTGTAAATGATGACACATAACTCCTCGAAATGAATAAGAGATACATACAGTTAGCATTTGATCTTTAATGTAACAACTGATTCAAGTCCATTATTCATCTTTACATCACCAGACTAAAACAGCTGTCCTTTCATATCACAAATGAAAAGGCAAAAGTAAAGGAGGAGGCAAAAACAAAAGCAGTAAGCTGGGCGACCTCATGCAGCAACAGTCTGGCTATTTAATTCTCATGTACTGATGAGAACGGCTGCTGTGACTCAACTCTAGCAATATTAATAAAAACAAACAAACAGCCCCCCCTACTTTGTCTTTGACAAATAAACAAATTTACAGTCATTTACAGAAGAAAAAAATGAATTGAGACACACAGCAAGTTTCTTTGAAATAAATCCATTAAGTACACCGTTAGACAAACCAGACTATGCTAATACACGAGGATTATTATCCACAGTCAACAGTAATATTTACACTAAATTACAACTGATGGAATAATTGTGCTTGATAGTAACACAGCTACACGCTAATCAGATCCCACTTCCTGTTGAGAACAACTAGGAGCAGAATAATGAACATGGTTAGATTTTTGGTAGGGATGCACCGACTGTGAACTTCTGGGCACGCCACGCTTTGTTCTTGTTTGCTTTTCCTTCGTGTGCCAGGAAGACAAGTAAATTTTCAATAACAGAACTGACACACCATCTTAAACATTAGGCATTGTGAAAAAAAGATCAGAAAACACTCACGTCAATAAATACATTCTTGTTTGCAGAGAAGTGAATGGTCAACAAGGCGGAGATCAGGCTGTGCCGAGGTTTGGCCGATATATCGGTGCATCCCTAATTTTGGTATATACACAATCATGAGGGAAACTCTCAAACATGCTCCGCAGAGCTCAGATTTTCTCCATCTACCTGACACCACACTCACTGTTGAGCATTTTAGGGCAGTTTCTTTCCACTTTTCTTTCATCGCCGTAAAACCGCAAATGAATACATGCTCACAAAACGCACCCAGACACGAGGACAGAAGAAGGCTTAAACTGCAGGTGTGGATGAACTGTACATATAGGATGCTTGCTGTACAGTGCTACATGCAAGTAAGCGTTCGAAAGTAAAAAAACATTCAAAATATTGATTCTAGTTGATGTGATCCAGCCTTGTTGACACAACAGAAGCAAAATTCCTTAAAATGTGACAAAAAGCATGTAAACATGAATGACATTCTCTTAAACGAATGTTATGGCATCACGTGTTAATAAATTTCTCATTTCTACAGCAAAGCTATACAGTACACGATGATTAAGTCTCTTTGTCATATTGTTCGATTACATCTTTTTTGTGGGGAATCTAGCAACTGGTTTTTAACTTCCTGCTCGTGTTTAACCCAAGTAGTTCCCTTGGCAGATCTTTTTCACAGCGGGCATTTGAACTTGTTACAGCAGGAAAAACACAGGTTACTGATAACATTCACAAGCGTCATATGATGGGCCAAAGTGCGAAACCGTGCGCAACATCAGAGGCTGGATGTATAAACTATGCGTGTGCATAAAAATCATACGTAGGCCTTTTTTACTCTCATACATAAACTGGTTATAACAAAGAATGTGCGGTGAAAATGTGCAAACAAACGTTTTCTGAGAGAAAGTGAGAAAGAGCTTATAGTGCTCATTTCCAATTCTGTATTTTTATTGTGGACTACATTACAATAGGTCTACATGAGTTACAGTTCAAATTATTCTTTGTGTGTCTTATGCTGGGCCTTTGGGTAGTTTATCGGTTCATTCGCTGTCTGAAAAAAGCAAAAACAAGAGCACTCAGAGAGCAACCGACTAGACTAAAACTTTGATGTTTTATGGTGTTTTTATTACAATACATAACGTTAGCCTGTCATGGTGTTACTGCAACACCATAGGGCACTGTATTGCAAAAAAAAGTGTCCTCCATGCCCTTTCATATGAGATATTACTTGTTATAGATTCTTGAAATTTTGATCTTCGTGCTAACAGTATAGGTCAAATGCTTACCCAGGTACTTGTATCCCCAAAGGCCTTGTATATTGTTGTGAAGTTTGAAGACGAGCCATTAAAAACATTGGGTAATATAACGTTTTTACTGATTTTCACATGTCACCTTGACCTGATTTCCACCTAAATGAAATCAGCTTGAGCTGTTATTGGTATCTACCATCACACAAAATTGAAAATAATATCTTGAAAACTGCAGAGGCTAAACTGTTAACAGACAGACAAGCAAATGTAACCAATTGTATATTCCCTGTCTTCAAGGGAAGAAAAACTCTTAGCGCTTCTCCAATTCAGCCAACTTTCGTCTGATTGGCTGCCTTTTGCAAATAGAAGGTTTGTCCTGATATCTCAGGTTATTATGACAGTGGGGTCTGAACTAGCTTAAAGCTGCCTTTTTGCTAGCAGGGATTATTTACACATATCTGAAACTCTGGCCATGTTTATTATGACCATCCACCATTACCTCAGGATTTATGTGACAGAAAATAACTACCATAAAACAAAACAGTTACTTTCACAGAGCTTACACTTACTCTTATTATTTAATCTTTTTCTATTTACAAACAGACCTAGCTACACTAATATGAGCAATTTAACATCTATAACATTAAATACAAATTCGGGGTGTACTAATTTTTATTGGGCTTAAAAAGTTCAATTAGGTTTCATTCACATAGTGCCCCTTCACAACTAAAGATGTGTGACTGTGCTAAGGTAAAGACCCTACAATAAGAAAGACAGAACCGCAGTAAACAGATGATGCCCTCTGAGCAAGCACGTGGTGACGGTGGGAAGCGAGATTTTATTACGTTTTATTCATCCAGCTGCAGGAACCCATAATTAAAGTAAATGGATCTCAGCTATCCTTACATTTGTGCTTTTACCTATTGTGACACATCAAAATGCTTTCTGTGAAAACCGCCTGCAACTACTTTTCAAGAAAATGTTGGGCTTTCTTTAATGTCCGCCTACTCTACATGGCAGTTACCTTTTAATCAGTCAGTTTTACTTAAATTATTTTTAGCACTGTCATCCTGCGAGACGAGGTAGTACAGTATGATGGCAAAATGCGTAGTTTAACAGGGGAAGACAGCTGTAAGTAAAAGAGAAAGCTGGTTTAGTCCAAACAAAAATTCCTGTAAATTAACAACTATTTCACACAAAAACAGTCAAACTGACACCACATTGCTGGGATTTCTAACACTGATTTACTGAACATATAATGAACCTGTGTAACCTTTAACTGTATCTGTTACTACGTCTTGAAAAGGTGTTTACAGAAGACCATGCAGTTATTCTAACATTTTTTAAGTTTTATTTCTCTTGGTTCTCCTGCCCTCGCGTCTCTGTGGCCGTCCGCCTACCTCAGCCACACGTCCCTATTTCATCATGTCGCTTACACACCTTAATCAGGCACAGTTCACGCACTTCCTCTGTTGTTCCAGCAGTGGGAAAAGAAAGAAAACCTGCAAAGAACAAAGTCCACGAAGCTGCTCACAAGCGAGAGAGTGCGGCGGCTCTCTGCCCCCGGCTGCAGAAGCTTAGTGAAAGTTACTGACGTGACACTTGACATCGTCTAAGCTCAGGACCGTTCCCTGGTCATTGTTGTTGTTATGCTTGTGCTTCTTATCGGAGCAGCGGCACAGTTTGTACTTCATTACCTGAGGGGATGAAAAGCACAGTCGCAGCAAGGTCGGTGCAGGAAAAGAAATAAGTCGCATAACGCAACAAGAAATGCTTTTAATTATTTCAATTTTCTAAATATGAGGTGTAAACACTGCTTCAAAGCCAGAAATAAAACAAAACTGTGTTGTGAAATACGGTCTCCTCTGATCACTCCTACTGATCTAATTATGGTCAGGTTTAAATACATCAAGTCCAAAGCTTTGCATATTAAAAATGACAGACTATATGGCCTCTTAAATGCCTATGTCTTACCTCATAAAGGTAGTCAAATATCTCCAGAATAGTCAGTATACTTGCACCAATAAAAAGTCCCATCTGACCACCAATATCACCTGAAATGAAAGCATATTCATAACAAATGCATGAAGACAAAAAAACGCAAGCAGTCTATGTTATATAATAGAAATGAAGCTATACCTAAAAGTCCAGCCACTTCATATGCTTTCTTCTGTTCAATAGTTTCATAATTGAGAGCTTCAAAGAAGATATCTAAAACCAGGATATTTTCCCTGTGGAGACAACATAAACAAATGAAGACACAAATCCCTCATTTTGAAGCTGCTCAATAATAATTAAGAGCACTTGAGAGATGAGATTTGAATGTTTTCTTTGTCAGTGGCTCTGAAAGGACTGGTTCGACATTTGAAATATGACCCTGACAATGCCATCTAAGTTATCACAACACAGCTTTTGAGACAACCTTTTTCTTCTTCCTTCAGCTTCTGCCTTTGGAGGCCACATCTCACTCTATCCCAACATCCTCCAACACATCAACCCTCTGAATGTCCTCCTTCGCTATATCTCATCTGCGCTCTTTCTGTTTTCCTCCTGTCTGACAGCTCTATCTTTAACTTCCTCTGTCCAGTATGTCCACTATCCCTCCTCTGCACATGTCTGAAGCATCTCAACTTTGTCTCTCTAAATTTATCTCCAAACTGTTCAGCCTGATACATTCATTTCTAATCTTCTCCCGGTCCCTCATTCTGAAAATCTTGGCATCTTCAACTCAGCCACCTCCAAAGTTACTCCAGGGTAACTTTGTCTCCAAACTGATTCCCGATCCTCTCCATCCTGGTCGCTCCTGTTGTCTCAACACTGGGTTTAATACGGTTTTAATCTACTCCTAGATTTCAGTGTGATAATGGGGTAATCTTGGGCACATAGCTCTTGCTGTGAAGGCAGAAGCCCCACCTACTTACTGTCTGTCTGTACAGAAATATGATCAGAAAATATCAAAATGCACAAAAGATGGTATAAGTTGATGAAAACTGAATCAAAGCAGTTTGGTATTAGATTTTATTTCACCCCTTAAAACCATTTAGAAAGTCATCAGTCAGCACACGTTTCTATTGATGATGGCCTCTCAGGTTGGGTTTTTCTTCCTTTTTCTTTTATTTGAGAGGGAAACTAAAAATGTTTAGCTTCTGGACACAATTAAACTAAATGAATATCTTGAAAGAACACATTGGGCCTTTGAAAATGCCCCTTTTTTATATTTTGTTAGTGAAAGTCAATGAAATACAATAATCCTGTAATAAAAGAATTATTCATCGCAGGCTTTGCTTTGCGCACACAATAATGAGAAAACCCAAACATACTTACTTAATGTACTGCTCAGATTTGTTGTATTTTTTTGCAAGATATTTAGCAGAGGCCTTGCTGGGGATCTTGACAAAAGACAGCTCTTTGCTGTATCTGGTCATGTTGCACGGCGTCTCACACACACAGAAATCATTGTCTCTTTCCACCAGGAAATCTGGAGAGAGGAAAACCAGAGCTCAGCTTGACCTTTGAATCAGTGCGACTGCGACTTCAAGATGTCACGAGCTGATGTGCCTGCATCTGTGTGCGCGTGTGTGTCTTTCTGATGTTTTTGGGGTATAAATCTGTGCATTCTCCTTTTTTGGGGGAAACTAATATCATAAAGACATATTAAGGTAATATCAGGTTTTGGTTAAATGTGCAGGAAATAAATGTGATGTCCTGTGAAGCGATGCAAACATGGCTCTGTTTGTGCATGTGTTGCTGTTCTTTAAAGATTTAGAGGAGTATGAAGCCTCTTTCTTACCCAGAGCTGGGTCAGCACATTCTTTGTACAGCTCGGGGGTGCAGTAGGGGGCATCGCCTGTAGCAGCAGCAGCAACACACACTCACGTTAATGAATTTTTTCTTTGATTTCCTTCTTTGAAGTGCCTTCAGTAATTTCTCAGATCGGCGTAAGTCTGATACAACACAGAGAAAGACCGGACGCCTACCAGGCATGTGCACCATGCGACAGTTGCAGTTGTCCACCAGGTAGCGCGTTTCGCAGTCAATGCGACAGGCTGTGATGCTGTAAGTGTCAAAGAAGTCCGACTCCATTGGCGTCACCTTGCAGTCTCCCCAGGGTGGGGGGAGATATATCAGCTGCAATGACCACATAACGACTTAATAGTGTTTTAAATAAGAAATAAATACCGCATGAAATAAAAAGCAGGCTTCTCCTTGCAGGGAAAAGCAAGAACTAAACAACTGAATCCATTTTTTTTTTTTTTAATTCTACAACTGCACAAATGGGAAAGAGATTTAAAATGTCTGATGTGACCTGCGGATAATTCTAATCTATTATTCAGAGCTATGGATGTGATTTTTTTTATTAGGAATAATAAAGTAAAACACTCATTTAGTTTAAAAAAAAAGAGATTTTAAAGAGGCTCCAGTTTAACTTTGTTCAGTCGAAGAAAAGGGAAAGTGAAAACTATAAACATCTGCCATAATTCACAGAAATGTTTTTTTTTACCAGCTGTGGCTATTATTTTCAATTTCATATTCATATCAGTGTTGAAACTAAAGTATTTCTGGTTCTTCAAATGTTTGATTTTAGATTTATAAATAGGTCTCACAAGGGAAATCTTTGTCCTACAGCAACATGATAAAGAGTAAAAATAGCACAGCCTACAATAAACAACGCAGTCAAATAAAAAGTGCCACAGAAGCCCAGTAAGTGCCTTATACTGTGAGATAGTGCAACAGAAACAAAACAAAACAGAAAGGTCAAAATAAAGTTAGTTAAAACCACTAAAAGTATGACTGACATTGTGTAAAAGTGATTTTATCCAAACAAAACACTGAAAAGGATCCAAAGACGCATTCTTGGTTTGTGTGTACTTTTATTTTTAATTATAGGACAAAATGTGTCTGATTGAAAGCTGATTAGTGAATCAATGAATCAATCAAATGGCAAGAAATCAGTTGGTAACCAAACTGTTTCAATCATTTGAAACCAGATTATTTCATGTCTGTTCCTCATATGGACCCTTGCTTTGCTTTGTTATAGTGAATTATTAATTGTTCAGATCTCTGAACTCTTCCTTTGCCGAGTATGATAACGTAATAATTGTAAAAATTAATAAGCAACAGTTTGTACCCTCTGTTCCTGACAGGAAACAAATGTCTGGAACCCGGGTGCCACTCCGAATCCGAGCTGGTCAATGAAGGACGGCTCGTCCTGACTGTGGATCTGAACTTTGACCCCCGCTTCAAACGAAGTCTCATCTGCAGGAAAGCAAAACGTTTGGGATCACTGTAAAAATGAGTTTCACTAAGGATCCAAACACGCAGAAGAGTTTCAGGCTCTGAGGTATCGACGCCCACAAACACCAACACATCAATCACACCAGTGTGACAGACAGCTATAACCTGCCACGTGAGTGGGCTTCTTCTCACCTGTTTCTCCCCAGACTGGCAGGTATTCATCCTGCTGAATGTCCAGCATGAGCTCGAGGCCGTTACCCATACCTCCCTTGGTGGTGATGAGGGGAGTGCGCCCATCACCGCCAGCGTTAAAGGTGTAACACTTCCCATAGCGAGTGAAGACCTGAGTGGCACAGGAAAGATATATAATTTTTTAAGCAGTTAGAGAAATGTTTCTGAGAGAAGGATTCAGGTCAATTTTGTCACAACCACACAATATTACTGGAATATACAACTGAATGGAAAATTATGGGCTACTCCACTGCACTCATTTTCCTTAAAAAACAACAACAACAAAACAAAACAAAAAAAGGGTATTAAATGGAAACCCGATCTGTCTGCACAGTTGTGGGATGCTGGAAAAAAATGAGAGCCTGGAACATATAAGACTTCCACTGAGCGCTCAGAGGATAACAAGGGTTAAAAGCGGATCACCTTCTTGCGTGGTGTAAACCACCAGCGCAGATGGCTCACCAACAAAAGAAAAGACAAGAATCTATACACAGCATCAAAAAAGCTACCTCGTCGTCAGGTCATGTGTGATATCTCTAGGGAAATGTTGGCCAGTTCTAAGATGCTGCAGAGCAAACTGAACAGGCACCTGGCAACCAAGACTCTCTTTAGAGGAGAAACTTCAAAAACAGTCCTGGCTCTGAACCAGAGACTACAACCTACTCAGCAGTCTAAACAGTGCAGGCAGTGTAGGCTAGCAGATTTGAATCCCAAAACTTCTCGTGTCACAGCAAGAAGGCCCTCAGTGAACATTCTACACTTAAATATCGGATGAAAAGCTTTGACTGTCTAGAGATTTGCACAAATAGGTTCACTTTGGCACCCAGTGTGGTCTCCTGCTGCTGCAGCCCATCTGCTTCAAGGTTTAACATGTCACACATTCAAAGATGTGCATACTTTGTTTGTGACGAGCGCAAGCAGTCAGGCCATTCTTTTTTTTTTCTTTTTTTTTTTAAATGACATCAGAAACAGCAGTATGCGACATTACGTGATGGCAGAGCTTCAGTTCATCCTTTGTCTTTTTTTTTTTTTTTTTTTTAATAAATAGGACAGGGGGAATGAATGAGAGAAAGAGGGGGAGAGAAAGAAAGAAAACCAAAGGGGAGAAGAGACGGTGAGAAGGGGGGGGGAAGAGAGAGAGAGAAAAAAAAAAAAAAAGAACTCCTGGGTCACCTGTATGGAGAAAAAAAAAAAAACAAACAAAATGAAATTCTCAGATGACTCCATCTGGCACTGACCACCGGGCCACACTCAAAGTCACTTAAATCACTTTTCTTCCCCATTTACTTTGGGCACCTTAACCATGTTTACGTAGATATGCTGCCAAAGGATTGGCTGATTGAGAAGGAGCAGTCTAAGGAGGAGATGAATAGGTGTGCCCAATAAAGTGGACAGTGTGCCATAAATGGCTTAATATACAGCTTGGTGTGAATTAGAAATGTTTATGTGATCTATTAAACTCTACCATCTAGACCTCTAATCAACAGCAGAAAACCAGCAGTCAGTCTGCAAACAGTGTTTTGCAGACATTTGGTGCTTGGGAAGAGACTGTGGGACTGTGTGAAAAGTGTCTGATAAGGTGATGGAGGCAAGGTAAATGCTATTGAAGTGTCGACATTCTTGGAAATAAAATTGCTGGTGTTGTGCCTGATCCATTGCCTTTATTTGACAATGCAATCCAAAGAAAACCTTATGATGTAAAGGCTATTTTATGCAGATATGAATTGAGATGTACAGCCTCGTCTTTCTTGCTGGTGTGCCTTGGACAGTAAAACTTGTGTCAGAGGATTTGAGAGTGTTTTTCCACTGGGGGTCAGTGTTTGACTCGATAAATGGTGTGTGTGTGTGTGTTACACAATCAACCCAGTGAGGTGATGGAGACTGGCAGACTGGCGATTTAACATTCCCTCACATGCTCTTTATGGCACTTATAATGGACCTGATGTTACCATGGAGACCAAGCATCCCGACAAGGAAGAATACCGCCTTAATTTTAAAGGAAAGCCGAGACACAGACGTTAGACTGAACCTCTGTGAGACATCAGCAAAAGGCCATTTGACAAACAGCCTCGAGCGTGCGACGGTGAACAGACAGAAGCGTAACAATATTGAGCTTTCTTCGGCGCGGAGTTAATGTTGTATTAGTTTTTAGTGTTGTGTGAGTCACATAACCCATGCAGGGAGAGAGCAGGAGAGCAAGGAGCAATGGAGGAGCGAAGGAGGGCAGGGATGCAAAGTGAAAGAGACAGAGAGGAGGGGGGGGGGATTTAGCTGCTAACGCTTGAAGCTGGCTATTGTTCAGCATTATAGCACAGAATGACATATCTATGATTAGAAAGAACAAACCAAGCAAGTAATTGTAGAGAAAGAGTTGGGATCTTGCCGAGGGCAGTTTAAACATTTAGGCCATCTATCACGTCAAGTCAGCGAGAGACTGCTGCTGGTTGCAGAAGCAGACATCAATCTGAGTGGGAGAAAAAAAACAAAACAAAACACAAAAAGATTCTGCACAAAAAAAGCAAATAAAAGCAACAAAATAATGTGTGTCCACACCTTTAGAATTTTTCTGTCATATGCTGCAGGCTTAAATAAAAACTGATGAGGGTAAAGACGCACTTGTTACTTTTAGAGACTGACACTCCAACATCGACGCCCACCTCACACCACGACGGGCCAGATGTGCGGAGGTGAGTTGTGAACACCCAAGTGCCACAGTATGAACGGCTTCCACATGAGGCTGTCTAAAAATGGGCACCTAAATTTCCATATTTACCTTCAAAACAAGCAACAGCTGGCCAGTGGGTTGGTTGTTTAAAGAAAAACAAAAGTTTTCAATTCTGGTGTATATTTCAAAGTCTTTGAAGTTACTTATAAATATGTCAGTCTTAATTGTGGAAGTTGTCTCTTAGTGTAGATTTACCGAGGTGTTGGGTCTACTTTTATGCCACATATTAACAGTTACAATGCTCATCTTTAAGGGCATATAATCCTTGTCAACCTAAAGTTTGGGCTTCATAATGCTCTAAACACTCAAATTCAGTCAGATTGTTCAATTCGCTGCTTTGTATGATGCCAAAGGAAAGGCGAAATCTCAAGCAAACAGCTCTGACTGTAAGCACAGCACCTGCTGTTCAATTCTTCCCTTTCTGCGGCGCAGCCAATGATTAGAGAGTTTGCCTAAAGGTCCTTGTTGTAGACCCCTGTGTTTAAAAATAGTTTAAATCCCTCTAAACTAACTAAACATATCGATAACATTTAAAGAAACAACACCTATGACTTCATGTCCTGAACATTTATGTATCGTGTTGACAAGATAACAAGTGAAGGTAAATTAGAGATGAGCTGTACTTTTGTGTAATACCAATCTTTTTTAACCACAAGATGATGCAGAACGTTAACCAGGTAAGAAATTAATAACACGTTCTTATTTAAAATAGGCCACATTATGGAAGTTTGTTTATGCCACTAAAAATATTATTTTTTCTTTTGCCATCCTTAAGTCAAAGTTTCAGAAAGAACAGCAGCACACATCTGAAAACTATTACACACATGAACTGGTAAAATGCTGCCTCCTAGTGGATTTTGTTAAAATCTTCACAGGGTAACTACAAAAGTAACTTTTAGAACAAGCTGGCAATCTCAAACCTTTCATCTTGAATGTGTGTGTGTGTGTATGTGTTTTTAAAGGGAATCCATCCAACATTTGTTGGGATATTTGACCCACAGTCTCAAAAGTTAATTTAATAATGCTGCATGAAAAACCGAGAGAACATCAAAATCAGCAGGAATCCTGTGGGGATTTTAAAAGTTTCATGGCAATATTTCTGATAAATGTTGAAGTATTTCAGTTAGGATTAAAGTGAACCAACTGACAGACCAACACCATCCCTTGAGCCCTGGTGTCACCGCAGGTAGAAATCATCCAGTAAACATAGCACTACCCAGCCTCTCTTTTCCCCATTTACTCCCAGCCTTCTGTAATTGCTCTTTGCTGCACACTATTGATCACAGGTACACACTGTGGACCCTGAAAGATTGTCAAACATGTGTAAGAGTGGAAAGGCTCTTTCAGATCATAAGGTGACTGAATTTCATAAATAAAATCAATCATGACAAAAATGTTAAACCCGTGTGTATGACAGGTGCACAATTGTTCATAGGCGGCTCGATCAATACGCAGATCTGAGTTGATGTCAGGTAACCGGTGTTCTTTTCCTCTGGTTGAATAGTTGTGACAGAGGTGGTAGGAATAAAAACATGAACCATGTATAATGCACAAAGTCTGCACGGCACACTGTTATGATGAATAAATAAATGATCGTGCACATGTGTAAAAGGTTTTCTGCAGCAGAAATTATACGCTGCATGAGGAATAATGAGTGTTACAACAGAGAAGGACTTTAATTATGACAGATGCATGACTGTCACACCCTTTTGTCACTACTTAGAGGTACTTCAAACAACAAATCAATGCCCTTTTTTCCACAGAATTGAATGCATTACTTACCAACTGCAGTTTACACACACACTATCTTCACAGCTCTGATCAATAAAACTGTCACTCACACACAATTTCCCATGTATTGAAAAGCACTCAACAGAGCTCTGCAGTAATTAATCATTATGCACATAATCATGAATATCTGTTTCTATAGCCATCAAAAGTTGAAGGAATCTCTAAATCGCAAATCCCTGCTCTTTGCCATCCATTTAGGGAGGTCTTAATACAGTCTTGCAGTCTGCAAGCAGCTAAAAGACGTCTCGACCGGCTAAGTTCAATCCATTAGTGCTCTGTTGTTTTATGGGGATGTTTTCAAAGACTTTAAAGCCATCTCTGTAAAGTGCAAACACTTTCACTGTTATTATGCTGTTATAGCCACCACTGGGGAAAAAAAAGCTATTTAAATGGAATGGTGAGCAGACAGTAGTCCACAGTGACCAGGGCTGAAAAAAATAAAAATTAAAAAACGGAAATCATTCACGGTTATTGCTGCCTATTGTGCATTTACAACATAACTCAGGATTGTAATCTGATGAGGACTTCAGGTGACCTGGAAAAAGTGGGAAGTTTCACACCATGCTGCTTTCCTTCACACATGGATGAACTTATTAATAAGAAAACAAGAGTCTGCAGTCATACAGCCTCTGGCAGCCTACTGTAGTCAGAGTTCTGCTTTAAGCTAAATGCTAACATACTCATATTTACAATGCTAAAACGTTGATGTTAGCATAATATTTACATAAAGTGCATCTTAGGTTAATATTACAATTATCTGGTTTACACCCATAAAGCTTGTACATGCATGTCAGGGATGACCATGAAATCAAATTATTTACAGTTTATGCAGGTTTTTTTTTAATTAAATATATTTTTTTTTACTGATACCTGGGGATGTAATGCAGTACTCTGCCACTACAATGACTGGTGCTATGAATGCATCTAAACAACTAGAAAATGGGAGAACTACAGTCAACCCCCCGTAACTCCAAATTATTCGCGGAAAATACTCCTATTCGCTTTTTTGGGGGGCGGGGGTAGAGCATTTCTAAAATATTCGCTAATTATTTTCGTGAGGGTCTAAAGTATTTGCAGATTTCAGCTATTCACGGGCAGTTGTGGTCCCTAACCCCCACGAACTCTCTGAATACCGGCACTTATTACCTGCCATGGTTGCTGGACTGGTTCAGTGTCATTGGTACTGTATAAAGCACACTGCTGCTCGTAGTCTTCGATCACAGGCTCAGAATTTGCTGGTTGTTCCGCGTATACCAGGGGTGGGCAATTCCAGGCCCCGAAGGCCGGTGTCCCTGCAGGTTTTAGATGTGTCCTTGAACCAACACAGCTGATTTAAATGGCTAAATTAGCTCCTCAACATGTCCTGAAGTTCTCCAGAGGCCTGGTAACGAACTAATCATGTGATTCAGGTGTGTTGACCCAAGGTGAGATCTAAAACCTGTAGGACACCGGCCCTCGGGGCCTGGAATTGCCCACTCCTGGCGTATACGATTGAAGACTAGGGGAGACGGAGCTTTTCAGTCGGTGGTGCCAAAGCTTTGGAACAGTCTCCCATTACAATTATGTTTATTTCAATTTCCTTTTATTGTGATACTTTTAATTATTTTAATTTATTCTGTTTCTTACCGTGTTTTTATATATTTTACTATCATTTATGTAAAGCACTTTGTGACCACTTGTCTGTGAAAGGTACTCTATAAATAAACATTACTTACTTCCTTTCTACGGCTATGAAAACGTCTACCACCTCTCTGCAGAGGTGTGGTGCAATATTCAAAGCACCGTCAAAAAGTGCCCAGTGAATATGAAACTGTATTTTTGCTTGAAATGTCAATTGCCAATACAAATGTAACATGTTCCTCTGCGTTTTGTTGTTCATTGCAAAAAAGTTAAAATATATAGAATCTAAGTTTCTTTTCCTTTGAACTGCTTTTATCTATTGCTCATACTGAGGCTGCTGGCGTGCAGTTGGCTCAGGTTTATATCTTTAGACACTTTGTTAGTTTCTTTTAAATGTCCATGTTCAGTTAGATGAAGGTGATTTAAGAGCCTGATTAGGTTTGTCATTACAAACATTTTCATGGTATCTAAAAGATACATGTTATCATGTATCTTTCCTCATTGTGAGGCCCTTTCACACTAATGAGCATGTGGGCTATAAGTCTGTGTGAAAGTATTTGCCTGCACTGCTGTGCGCATATTGTGCATGCATGAAATAGAGTGGCTCATAATCAGGCATACAGCTAACCGACAGGTTATGGGTGAGGGCTGAGAACGCTGCAAAACAGCTGATTCTGGTCTCTGGCTGGTCAGTTTGTGCACCTCAAACTACATGTGTTAAGGAATTCTTTGGTGTTGGTTCCTATTAAAATTTTATCCTTCATGACACTGAACTGGGTGTAAATTTTTTTAAAAACTTTTTCTCCTAATTTATATTTTGGATGAATGAGGTGAAGTTTGGAATCAAAATCAACCTTTGGATAGGTGACTACATGTAAAGCACGCACCATCTGTGAAGATCTTGAAGCATCGACTCTGTGTTATCTGGCAAAAATCTTGGCATTTTTCTGTTTTATGACCATTTGAAAGAACACGTACAGCTTCTGTGTTTGAGCAACTACAAATTCAATCAACAAAATTGATTAAAAATTTGTATATTGTTTTTGCTACAATGCACGTGTTCTTCCTTTGGTTCTTTGAGGGAGGTTTAAACTGGTAAAACTCTGACATTGCACCACATTTATTACTTTTACATTTAATAGCGATCCATCCACTATTATTTGAGTTTTTCTTTGATCTTTAAACAAAACCCAAAAGCCCAGGAGCGTGATTATTCAATGAGAATACAGCGTGTGTTAAAAATCAAAGGAAAATAGTGATATTATGTACCAATAAAGAGTGCTGGCTTTTGTGTCCTGCACAGGTGATTTATTACGCTTTACACTCTCAAAGATGTGCGTGATCTTAAAGTCTGAGCGCGCCTGCTAGCTGCACACAGGTTAAATTAATTCGAGAATAAAAGCATCAGAGCCAAACCAAACACTCCCCCGCTCTGTTTTGAATGAATAGCTGACTCACCACACTAATAACCAGTCTTGGGTGGAAAAGAAAGCTACTCCAAAGACAAAATAAAGTATAGGCAGGGGATTGAAAGCCAGAGGCACGGTGGAGCTTGGGTGTTTGTGTGTGTAATAATGATGCCCAGAATATAGAATCAGACCCTGAGTCACTGGTTGTCAAAATAAAGAAGTAAAGATGAGAGGCAAACAAGAAAAGGTAGAGAAGAACCACAGGGCTCCTCGGGGGAGTACAGATAACTAAAGGGTTCATAGAGAAAAGCTTTTTTCTTAATTAGGGAGAAAAGACCAAAGACTATCCTGCGCTACTGAGATACCCACTTTGTGGATCTTCCATCTTTGTACCTGTAGTTTCAGCGTGGTCAGAAAAAAAAAAACACTACAAGAAACACACTTATCCTCACCACATTTTGATTTGTACTTTCAGCAGCAGTAATGTGAAGGCTGTACGACAGTTTCTCCATCTCTTTGGCGGAGACCGAAAACTCTAAACAACTAGTAGATTATATCAGCCTCTGCATCAGAAATAGTATATATATAAAAAGAATTAGTACAGTGCTAATATTTAAATGGAAAACAGTCACCTCAAACATCAAGTATCAGCATGAGTATTGTCATTGTGAGCAAAATACAGGTGTGAGTCACGGAGCTGCTGACAAGGCCAACATGACTCTACGATTTATTCACAGTCTACAAATCAAGATCCACACCAGACGTCTGTCACCGCTGTGGTTATTTAAGATGTCAAATCTGTGTTTTTCAGTAGTTTAAAGAAAAATCCTGAGATTGAAACATCAAGCAGTTCAATAAATCCTCATATGAGAGCTGGCTTGTCTGAGGATCAATCTGTTCTCATACTTTCTGATTCAAGTCCCTTTTGTTTCCATTTATTCTTTAAAAATAGGTCACAATTAGGTGTACAAAGATTCTCATAATCCACCATTTGGTTCATATCTTTTATTTTTTATGAGGTGGGTGAATAGGGTGAATCATCCCGTTCTGTTCATGATCCAATCATGACCATCTGATCCTTCTGGCACAGGAAAAAAAAAAAATTCAAATGGATTTCCAGCACACTCTTTATCAGAAGGATGGTTAATCGCCACATTTTTCACCAATGTGGTATGCTTTAACCAGTTATTAAATACCACCACTCCAAATTTACCTTAACAACCTAATTTTACAACAATACAAAATACGCTCCAAGTAAAAAAAGGCTAAACAATTACTTAAATACCAGCACATAGCTTGATAATAAGCCTCAGACCTAGAGACAAAACACAGCGTCCTTGGGGAAAAAGTCTATTCCCTGACAGGCCGATAGCTTCTATCCGGTTGTGATGACGTATGAACCGTGCTTCCGGGTCCAAACTACACTGCGTTCATTAAGGCTGTTGTCTTTATAACGTGTTTTAATGCTTGGTGTCTTGTTCTATTTAACCTGAAGAAGCTCCTAAAAATAGTCGGTGATCACTGACGGCCTCTCTGGATTTTTATTATCACTATTCATCATCAGCAGGTTTCAAAACTCAGTTAACTAAGTTAGTAGTCCTCTTCTTCTTGTCCTTTGCGCGGGCGACCAGCGGCGGTGGTTGGCCGCGCAACCAGTACGCTGCTGTAGGTGCCGCAGGTTCTCTTGCTTGACCAACGATTATCTTCCACGCTTTTCGATCTAAGGCGATGGTTCTTGCCTGCTCGAGGTCAAGTCGAAGGGCCTTCAAATCATCCTGGATTTGTTTCATCCATGTCTTTTTTGGTGCATTTCGATGCACCCTCCAATCGGTGGGGCGGGTCAACCAGAGTAGGCCATGGGGGTAGCGGCTCTGGTCCATTCGGCCAATGTGGCCAAACCAACGGAGTCGGCAGCGCTGGATTAGGTCGCCGATCGTTGGTTGGCTTCCGCAGCTGGTGAGGATGGTGTCATTCGAATGACGGTCGCGAAGGGAAACGCCGAGAATGCATCTAAGGCAACGCATTTGGAAAACTTCGAGCTTGCTCAGGTCGTGTTTGGGCATTGTCCACGTCTCCGCGCCGTAAAGTAGAATGGGCAGGATCAGGGTTCGGTAAAGGCGGATCTTTGTCGCCAATGAGATGTTGTTCTTCTTCCAAATGCACCTGTTCTTCTTCCAATGAGCGTATCTCCACTGATGATGCCACTTTCTTCTCCTCGACGAGGGACCCCAGATATTTAAATTGTTGGACTTGTGTGATCTGCACACTGTCGAGGTGGACGATCGCTGGTGAACCGTCTGTGGTCAGGACTTTGGTCTTCTCTGCGTTAATCTTGAGGCCGTATGGTTTGGAGTGCCGGGCGATGTCATAGAGGATGTGAGTCGCCTCGGTGTCGTCTTCAGCAAAAATGGTGCTGTCGTCAGCGAACATTAGTGTTAGTAGTATTAACTATTTTTTTTTCAACTTTAATTTTTATTAGTTTTAGTTAACATTGAAATATTAAGGTTATTTTTATAGGACATCTGGAAATGAATACAGAGCCGTTTACTTGCTGTGAACGTGGTATATTGAGTGTTACAAAATTAGGATTACACAGACGTGATTTGATGCTTGCCAAGCATACACGATTTTAGTTTTGTTAGCTACTGAGTGAAATGTGATAGTAAACCATTAAACAAGAGAAGCTACACTGTCTCCTAGATTTTTCCCCCTCACATTAATATTAGCATTTATTCTGAATAGTGGACCTCTTTCACCCAAGGTTAGGTAGTCAATCTGTGGGTTGAACCGGGCTAATGTCAGCATGGTAGTGTAATAAAAATATTTGCAGCTGATGTTTATATCCAACGTTTAAGATAAGAAATAATAACATATATGTTATTTATTCTGAAAGTTAAGAATTAGATTAGATTAGATTAGAATTAGAACAAAACCTAATACAATTTAAAATATGTAGCGAAATAACATAGCTTTATAAAGTAAATAAATTAATTTAGATTAGTAATGTTTGGGTAATGCTAGGAAATAATTAAAAAAGTATCCAATTGAAAAAAAAATCAATTAGAATTCATCATTCATTTTAGCATGTGTCCAGAAAATTCAGAAAAAAAGTTTGTTGGGGATTCTTTTCAAGAATTAGCTAAACTGGCTGTTCCTAAAAGGTTTAATTTTGGTCTTTTCAAGGCATTTGGTGACAATAACAATAAAACTCACTACATGGCTGAACTATCAGGAGACTAACACTCTATCAACGTTGCATTATTGACCAAAAAAAAAGAAAAAACAAAGAATAAAAATGTCATATCCAGTGCATCGATTGGCAGACACCTTGAGATGGTACCGGCTAAGAGAAAAGCTGCGTATGATGAACACTTTGTTGTTTTAGACAAAAGTCCTCCTGACAGCTGTTTGCAAAAGTTTTTCAGTGCTTGTAAAAAATGAGTGTTTACCAGTTTAAATGTCAGAATTTAATGCATGTAGGAAACCATCATCTGTCTCTCGCCTTCCTCACCAGCTACATGAAATACTATTAAACCTCCCCCACTCCTGTGAGGGGAGTTTTTATCTATCATATTTGGAAATTTATCCACTAGCTCCCACACGATAAAAATATTTCTTTCCCTCCTTTATTTCATTCCTCCCTGGACTGCAGAGCTCTTCCATGGTTCCCTTGTGGCTCTTGAACTATGATGTTCTTTCCCCTGTGGACTTCACTCCATCTCCTGCCGCACTTCCCCACCCACCATTGCTTCATTTGATGAATATTTCACAGGCCAGTAGAGACAGTCGTCCTCCTCTCTCATCCTATTCCCAGACACTACTCAGCTCTCAGTACCTATCACCTTCAGAGATGATAACATCCTAGCGCTGGGTAAGTGGCACCTCAGGAGTCAGCTGGGTCTCTGGGAGCATGCCATATGAAGAAAAATGGAATTGTGTATTAACTTAAGCTCTATACGTCTATCTAAAACCATCTAAAACCTGACCTTAGCACCATATGAGATTTAGGCTAAAGCTGGCAGATATTACAAAACAAAACGGCAACACCCATCAGGTGCGAAGAGGAAAAGGACCCGCATGGGCGCACCATGATACTGTCCAGTGGTGGAAGAATTATTTTAAGCTTTTACCAGAGCACAACAACACCTAAAATACTCCAGTACTACAGTAGTGAAAGCAGCCAAGTGTACTTATATAGATAGATCAATACCAGTGATGCAAATGATTCATTAGGCAATTAATCATTTTTTATAATCACTAAAAAAAAAAACTAAGCTGCACGCTCACAGGGTCCAATTTATAAGGATTTGAGAAAGGATTCTCTTTTTGTTGCTTATTTACTTAATCCCTTGTTTGATTAATCCCTTGTTTGATTAATCCCTTGTTTGATTAATCCCTTGTTTGATTAATCCCTTGGATCCCTTTTGACAAATGTCAATATAAAAAACAATAAATTAAAAATGATAAGTGATGAACAGAATTTTTGCAGTTCTTTCTGATCATTAAGTTTTAACTCCTTTACATGTTTCAGAACAAGGATTCTGAACCTAGAGAGACACACCAATGGTCACAATTTCAAATTCCAGCGTCACCTTTCTCAAGTTCACAAGATTTTCAGAAAAATTTGACTTTGACTACCAGGTGATTGAGATTCGAATACGCTCGAGTTTTTTAGTAGGGTAAGGTGAATGTAAAAACCTAATAAAGTAGTTAAAAATCAATACAGTGTCAGTACTTAAAATGACTAAGTTGTCTGGCCAATAAATAAATCAATAAATACAGTATAGGTTTAACCTTCCAAAGGTTTAACCTATAATATAGAACCAAAAGTTAATATGTAGGTTTTAGACTGTAGGTCTCCTCTTTAGAACAACTCGTAAAGGGCTTGTAAAGGCAGACTGCGTGGCTCGATGGTAGATTTTATACACCTGTGGCAAACAGACTAAAACACCTCAAAGATTAACAGATGCGTTGTATTCAATATGCATATTTGCAGATGCAACTAGGGGTAACTGAAATGGGTGTCTTCACATAGTTTGCCCAGCAGAATGACTCCGTTGTTTACAATACTCTCACCACTGTCTGCAGCATTGGCAATAGAGTAAAGTTCAGAGCTCAGCAGGTAAAGGTGCAGAGTCAAGTGACGACTTCGTGGTAAGCTGCAACCTAGTTTTTGCAATATGGTGCAGAAAAGTTATTAAAAAAAATGACTCAATCATTTTCTGTTTTTAATATAACCAACACGCATGTATACATTTGTTTATATGCAAGAACACTGGACAAAAATCTTCTAGACTAAAATGATAAACCAGAGTTTATTTATCCATCTTAGTGTATTTTCTATAAATTTCTAACTTGAAGATGTCAAACTGCATCTGTTCTTTGAAGTATTGTTTGGCAACAATGTAAAACAATACTTGTAGCTGATTTGTAACTAATAAAACTAATGAAAATTCCACCAGGTTTGCATGAAATCATTGATGACAGTCTAGAGTACACACCATTATCGTCACAGGCTAAAGACAGAAAACCCAAAAAGTTTATTTAAAAGGATTTTGGGGCAAAATAGAGCAGTTTTATTTGCAGTTTATGTAGACTAGTCAATAAACTACATTTTTCAGGCAGTTTTTTTTCCAGGTTAGATATGACGTTGAAAGGTCCCCAACTGACCAGGAGACACAATATCAAAAGATTCAGGCCTAAACAAAAATTTTGTATTTCTCAGGCTCACATTGCTTATTTTTCGTCATTTTATTAATGAAATTATTAATCAAAAATGAAGAAACAAAAGAAAATAACAGACAGGCGGAAAACAATGAAATAATATCAGAGGGTGGCACCAGTCTGTCATTATCATTTAGATAGATGTGGCACAGTGGGATCCAAATCAGTGGAGAATTAAAGAGAGACCCTTCTTGTGAAAAAACAAAGGAGAATCACAACAAAACAACATAATAGCTGATCAAGAGGCAACAGAAGAGCCTACAGGCTGCAGTCTTTCCTCTGAGGAAAACTAATTGTTGTTTTAATGCGATCGCTGGTCTCTATGGTGGATGGACTTGGAGATGCATGACACACTGAGAGGAAATAACGCCCCGGGGAAGACTGCATACAATTCCTCCCTCCTATGCCTGCTTTTCACTCAAATGAAGACAGAGGGAGATTTCTGTTGAAAGGCTTCTTTAAATGACTAATGAAAAATGACGCTTCCACATTCCTCCAGAGTGCCGGCTTCTCGGTGAATAATGGAAATGATCTTGTGAATTTGGATGGGAGACATAAATGTCTTAGAGTTGCCGGTTCACATTCATTCAGAGCTGTTAAATTTTCAGTTGAAGCTCTCACAGTTAGCAGAAACCCTCTCATTCTCCCCCCAAGTGAGCAAAGGAGAGCAAAGTGAGACCGTAAATAGCTGTACAAAAGGGCTGATACATTCGATATGAGCCAGTTACAGGATGTACTTATACAGTTCATTTTTATAATGCACTTATATTAGATTAAATAGCTATATGGCAGCTTAAAAGTACTTGCACTGCTCGCAAACTGTGACATGCAGCATTAATCTCTGCTTTGTTGTGCCCCTTCTCTCCCTCCCTCGATGCTGCAGATCCATATGGGATGTTAAAACCTCCTCTGCCTGCCTTTTCCTCAATCATCACTGTCGCCTACAAATCTCCTGCCTACAAATCCTGTGTCAGCCATGTGCAGAGCCCACGCTCGCTCTCTGCTGAGGGGAAAAACTGCCAGGCAGCCGGAGAGGCCATCACTGTAGCAGCAAGCTTCGCTGTAACTCCAGCGTGTGCTGCCCTCTCATCCGCTACAGCTGAGTAAACATCGGGGGGATAAACAGCCAGAGGGGCAGAGGCCTTACTACAGCTGAGGGCAGTTTAGTTTGCACACAGCACAGTGGGGTTAACTAGGATTAAATCATCATGTGTCAAGTGTGACTATGTGTCTTCATTCGTCATGTACTTTAATATATCAGCACAATGTGAGAGAAACTGTGAATAAAAGACTCATGGAGTGACAAAAAAGAAGCGATAGTGTCGACTTACATGAGAACAAGCAAGGTGATAACGGATGAGACATTTGAACGTGACGTGGTGGATGTGCAGGATTTATAGTGTAGTAATTAGAATATAAAGAGTGACAGCACACTGGGGGACCAAAAATAAATTTTTTTTTTTTTTAATGAACCAATTTTTGTGGCTCGAATGAAGGTCTGTGCAAAGGATTGTGATAGCCTGATGAAAGAAACCTACCATCAGATCCCTTGAGATCCCTTCCCAGACGCCTTAACGCCCACTCACATCCTGGGCCATCTGACCTCAGGAATTCGCATGATAAGGTGGGGCCAGGTTTCACAATGAACACACCCGAAACCCTGGCTGATTGGGACCCACACCCAGTTTCACACCTTGGCTCAGGCGATTAGAGGATCATCAGGGGGTCCTTTTGTCCCTCTGTGGGGGGATACTCCCACTAGGTTTATATCTGGGCTCTCCACCATTTGACCTTAGAACTGAAGAAGCTTCTTGGATGAGAGGTGAAACGTCTTCAAGCAACTTAAAGAAGTCCAGACGCTTTTCTTTGCAAGCTCCTTTGACTACAATGACCTGGATGACTGAGAACCTTCACAGACACCTACCATCAGCTTCTTTGAGCTTCTCCTCAGATTACAGTAAAGCCTCCCTTACAGCGACACAGAGAGGGGTCATTGTTGGGAACCGTTTTCCTTGATTTGGTCCTAAATGACATCAGGTTTGGGTGATGCAGGCTTCATGGTGCACTTTAACTCTTAACCAAAGCATCACCTGAAGGCTTTTACACTGATGGATTTCTGATGCATATTCCAACCCACTATATTTCCCATAACTGGTCACTGTGACTCTGTGGATACTGGTAACTCTTAAATGCACAATCAGTAACACATTTGCCCATCTGAGAATTTGTAATTGATAAGATATGCCAATGAATCTTTTAAGAGTCCAAATTGGATTACAGAATATGGACACAGGCACAGAGACATTGCCCACTGGTTTGTCGAAGTCAGCTTTTCAAGCTTTGACCCGTGATCGTATTTGGAATCTTGCTTGGTTAGCAAACTGGGTTAGCAGGCTGCGTCAACAGACGTAGATATTTGCTAATTAGTGCAAAGCCACTCACTAAAACTAGAGCACAGACTCCTTTGTCGATTTGTCAATACAATTAGATACATAGCAAGCTGTATTGCTTTTCAGATAATTAAATTTAAAAGGCACAAACAGTCAACAGGTCCATGCTCAGTGACTTGAATTAGCTCAGGCGAACCTTAGCAGAGTGCCTGCCAGTCAAAGCAAACGTGCCGTCCACATTAAAAACTTTTAATTATTGTCACAAAGGCTGAAATTAGCTATAAAAAAACAAAATGATTTTCTGTACCAGGCTTTAAACATGTGTATTTCATCTGTAATGATGAAAAAACATGGTAGTCTATGAGAAATGACTCACTTGTTACTTGTCGTTGTTGTCCTTGTCTCAGAAGATTATCTCAGGAGAGTCAGAGAAACAAAGTCTTTTAGGACTTTTTAGCACATCATCTACGTAACTCGGCCTGTGGATTGCTTACAATTTATGTAATCATTATTTATTTATTTTTTATTCCATCCATCCATCCATCCATCCATCTTCATCCACTTTATCCGAGGCCGGGTCGCGGGGACAGCAGCCTAAGCAAAGAGGCCCAGACCTCCCTCTCCCCAGCCACCTCCTCCAGCTTATCCGGGGGAATACCAAGGCGTTCCCAGGCCAGCCGAGAGATATAATCTCTCCAGCGTGTCCTGGGTCTGCCCCGGGGCCTCCTCCCGGTGGGACATGCCTGGAACACCTCACCCAGGAGGCGCCCAGGGGGCATCCTTGTCAGATGCCCGAACCACCTCAGCTGGCTCCTTTCGATGTGGAGCAGCAGCTGCTCTACTCTGAGCCCTTCCCGGATGGCCGAACTTCTCACCCCATCTCTAAGGGAGAGGCCAGCCACCCTTCGGAGGAAGCTCATTTCTGCCGCTTGTATTCGCGATCTCGTTCTTTCGGTCACTACCCACAGCTCGTGGCCATAGGTGAGGGTAGGGACGTAGATCGACCGGTAAATTGAGAGCTTCGCTTTTACACTCAGCTCCCTCTTCACCATGACGGACTGGTGCAGCGTCTGCATTACTGCAGCTGCAGCCCCAATCCGTCTGTCGATCTCCGGCTCCCTTCTCCCATCACTCGCGAACAAGACCCTGAGATACTTGAACTCCTCCACTTGGGGCAGGAACTCATCCCCGACCCGGAGTGGGCACTCCACCCTTTTCCGGCTGAGAACCATGGCCTCAGATTTGGAGGTGCTGATCCTCATTCCCGCTGCTTCACACTTGGCTGTGAACCGTTCCAGTGCGAGCTGGAGGCCTTCACCCGATGAAGCCAACAGAACCACATCATCCGCAAAAATCAGAGATGAGATTCTGAGGCCACCAAAGCGAAAGCCCTCCGCCACTTGGCTGCGCCTAGAAATCCTGTCCATAAAAATTATGAACAGAACCGGAGACAAAGAACAGCCCTGGCGGAGCCCATCACCCACCGGGAACGAGTCCGACTTATTGCCGGCAATGCGAACCAAGCTCTTGCAACGGTTGTATAGGGATCGAATGGCCCGTAGCAATGGGCCAGACACCCCATACTCCCGCAACACCTCCCACAGGACACCCCGAGGGACACGGTCGAATGCCTTCTCCAAGTCCACAAAACACATGTAGACTGGTTGGGCAAACTCCCATGCACCCTCAAGTATCCTCGAGAGGATAAAGAGCTGGTCCAGTGTTCCGCGACCAGGATGAAAACCGCATTGTTCCTCCTGTATCCGAGGTTCGACTAACGGACGAACTCTCCTTTCCAGCACCCTGGCATAGACTTTCCCAGGGAGGCTGAGGAGTGTGATCCCCCTGTAGTTGGAACACACCCTCCGGTCCCCCTTCTTAAAGATGGGGACCACCACCGCGGTCTGCCAGTCCACAGGTACTGCCCCTGATCTCCACTCAACATTGCAGAGGCGTGTCAACCAGGACAGCCCTACAACGTCCAGAGCCTTCAGGAACTTGGGGCGGACCTCATCAACACCAGGGGCTCTGCCACCAAGGAGTTGTTTAACTGCCTCAGTGACCTCGCCCCCGGAAATTGGCGGGTCATTCCCCTCATCCCCAGACTCTGCTTCCTCCTCGGAAGACGTGTCAGTGGGATTAAGGAGGTCCTCGAAGTATTCCTTCCACCGCCCGACAATTTTCTCAGTCGACGTCAGCAGCGCTCCGCCAGCACTATACACAGTGCAGGTAGAGCACCGCTTTCCCCTCCTGAGACGCCTGACGGTTTGCCAGAATCTCTTCGAGGCAGTCCGAAAGTCTTTTTCGATGGCCTCTCCGAACTCCTCCCACACCCGAGTTTTTGCTTCAGCCACTGCCCGAGCCGCATTCCGCTTGGCCTGTCGATACCTGTCGGCTGCCTCCGGAGTCCCACAGGCTAACCAAGCCTGATAGGACTCCTTCTTCAGCCTGGTGGCTCCCTTCACCTCTGGTGTCCACCATTTGGTTTGGGGATTACCACCACGGCAGGCACCAACCACCTTGCGGCTGAACATGGTCCATTCGGACTCAATGTCCCCAGTCTCCCTCGGAATGCTGTTGAAGCTCTGCCGGAGGTGTGCGTTGAAGATCTCGCGGACTGGGGCCTCTGCTAGACGTTCCCAGCACACCCTCACTACGCGTTTAGGTGCACCAGGTCTGTCCAGCGTCCTCCCCCGCCACCTGATCCAACTCACCACCAGGTGGTGATCAGTTGACAGCTCAGCCCCTCTCTTTACCCGAGTGTCCAGAACATATGGTCGCAGGTCTGGTGATACGATTACAAAATCAATCATCGACCTACGGCCTAGAGCGTCCTGGTGCCACGTGCACTTATGGACACTCTTATGTTCGAACAGGGTGTTCGTTATGGCCAAACTGTGATTAGCACAGAAGTCCAATAACAAAGCACCGCTCGGGTTCAGATCAGGGAGGCCGTTCCTCTCAATCACGTCCCTCCAGGTCTCGCTGTCGTTACCCACGTGAGCATTGAAGTTTCCCAGCAGGACAACAGAGTCCCTCTAAGAAGGCTGGGTACTCCGAACTGCCACTCGGCGCATAAGCGCAGATGACAGTCAGGACCCGTTCCCCGACCCTAAGGCGCAGGGAACAAACCCTCTCGTCCACCGGGAAAAACCCCAACGTACCGGCAGCAAGCCGAGGGGATATTAGAATACCCACCCCAGCCCGCCGCCTCTCACCAGGGGCAACTCCAGACTGAGACAGAGTCCAGCCCCACTCCAGGAGACTGGTTCCAGAGCCCAAGCCATGCGTAGAGGTGAGCCCGACTATATCTAGCCGGTACCTCTCAACCTCACGCACTAACTCAGGCTCCTTCCCCACCAGAGAGGTGACATTCCATGTCCCTATTGCCAGTCTTGGCAGCCGGGGGTCAGTCCGCCAGGGCCTCCGCTCCTGGCCGCCACCCGGCACACAATGCACCCGACCCCTATGGCGCCTCCTGCGGGTGGTGGGCCTGCGGGAGGATGGGCCCATGACTCCTCTTCGGGCTGTGCCCGGCCGGGCCCCATGGACTAAGGCCCGGCCACCAGATGCTCGCCCTCGGGCACCCCCCCCAGGCCTGGCTCCAGGGCGGGGCCCCGGTAACCCTATCCCGGGCAGGGTAAACTGTTCCCTCGATATTCTTTTCATAAGGGTCTTCTGAATCGCTCTTTGTCTGGTCCCTCACCCAGGACCAATTTGCCATGGGAGACCCTACCATGGCAAATTCCCTATATCTATTTTTATTTACTAGCTTTGGTGGCACAAGATTAGTTACGGGCTCACATATTATTTCTATGCCTTTATCTCCCGTGTTTTGTCTTACATTGAAGCAGTCTAAATGTTCTGTACAGTGCCACAGCCCACATGGGTCTCTGTGAATTGAGCTGGAGTGGAGCCTAATAATGACGGGTCATTTCTGTAGAGTTTAAATTAGTCTCCAGAGTCAAATGACAGCGTGTCTGTCTGCCTGCTAAGCCCGAGACAAAAGGTTAGCTGTAAATTAGGAATGATTAGCTATAATAGGTCATATACCACTACCAATATTGGGTGGACATTTATCGATAGGTACAGTGTGTGTGGCTATATGTCAGACTGCCTGTTTCTTTTGAATGTTTAAATTTGCATGCAAGCCTCTTTTCATGCGTGTCTAATAGTGAGCTGTAATCCCCTTCCAACAGGAATGGGGTGGGATGGAGGGGGGGGGGGGGGTTCCATTTCACAAAGCCCTACCTGTCACAGCGCATTTAACCTGACACCTGACTTGAACTTAGTAATGGCCTCAGAAAGCTGTTGAGATTGCATGTTTCACTTCGCACATACATCCCAGCTCCTCACATAATTTACACCAACTTAAATCGATACTGTCTTTGCCTGTTTAATGAAATTTCATGCCGTGCTTAAGCTAGTCTCAGTAGTTTTTTTTTTTTTTTTTTTTAATCAAAATCTAACACGGTTTCCACGAGCACGATCACTTACTCCACTGCAATGCTGGGGCACAGTGATGCCTTTGTGATCCTGTCGTGTGATGTGAAAACTTAACTAAATTTCACATTAAGAAATGCTGTGTGTGCAACATGCAGTCAGACAGCTTCCCAGGAAAAAACCCAGCATATAAATAAGTCACACAGTTTGTTCCTGGGTGGGATGAGGATGGTATAGACATATGGTAACAGTATATCAGAGGGCAACAGTGCATATCCATGCATAGACACGTAATGGAGATATACAGATGGGTGATACGTGACATATATATTCCTGCTGGATGCCTCTCGTAAAACATAGTTGAGTTGCACAATAGAGTACTCATCGGTTTATTTTAGGAATTGAGCCGTGATTCAACATCTGAGTGGCTGTAATGAAAACGTTGAGCTCCTCGAGGGGGTGAATTGGGACCAGCTTGTACAGGAGATATTCTCTATGAAGGAAGGTGGACAGCAGTCATTGCAGTCAGTCTCGATCTTTTGCTCATAGGCCAATTTGTTCACCGGGACGGCATCGCATCTGCTGAGAAGGAGGAAACCATCACCCTCATTAATAAGAAAACATCAAAAGACAGATAGAAGCACTCCTGGAGAAGAGCACCTCTCTGCAGCTGTGCTGCTAACAAGCCCCTCTTTTATCAAACGTCTTTGATTTTGCAATTCCCAAAATACCACCCAGCGAAGGTGGGACGAACAACGATTAATGAATGCGTTTATTACTTCTGTCACTTTATGGTGCAGTTTAGAGGGCGGGAAAAAAAGTCAGGAGGGAGAAAAGGCCCTGCAGCTGTACCCCTGGAGTGAACCTCCTCCATGTGACAAATTTCACAGTCTGTTGAGAGAAATCCGCTGAGGCTTTATGTTCCTTTTTCACTAGTACCTACTCGGTCGGCTCGCCATGGCTCGGCACCGTTTCCGGGGGTTTCTTTCCTAACATTTACTCTGCCAGGGTTCCAAACAATCCGGGTCGATCCGAAAATGTGACGTCAACAGACTGCATGCCACTGATTGGCTGGTCAGCGGCGTCGCTTGGCAAGTCATGAGTATGTCCCCACGCCACTTTTGAAACCCGGCAACGAGGGAAAGGGCTACTAAAAACTAGAGATGGCACGATACCACTTTTTAATGTCCGATACCGATTCCGATATCATAAATTTGGATATCTACCAATACTGATATGAATCCGATATAGCGTATTTTGTAATCAAAACTGTTTTTTTCTAAATATCTTGCTGCATTTTGTATAAGTTCATACTCAAGTTTTAAAAAACAAGAGACTGAAGCTATTCTGTTGTACCTGTATGCAAAAAATACACTGCACCCAAAACATTTTATAGTTCAGCAACACTGATCAATCTAATAAATTTAAACCTACACCATCCTCCCTATTCTGGTATTCTAAAGAGTACTTACCTACCTAACTAATAGGGTTACCAACTCCCAGCAAAAATAATAGGGAACCACAGCCCACCCATAATCGATGTAATCAACTTTAATTTAATGCAAGTGTAAAACAAATGCACAGAAATTATTTATTTTTCTACAATATTTAAATAGATTCAACATATTTCTTCAACAGAATTGCAGACTGCACAGATGGTACCTTCCCAAAGGAAAAAGTACTATAGCTTAGTAGGGTGTATATTAGACTTATTAGTTACTATATACAATAATGGATTTCTATACATTTAATCAGAAGACCACTTTTGTTGTAAGATTCAGATAAGTTTTTAAATGACAAAGAAAAATATTTCTTTGTGTCCCCCTTTCCCAGTTAATGCCCTATCGGCCCCCCTGACAAAACTTTGCTAGACCCGCCCCTGCACAGTTACCAGCCTTCAGCTACGTAGAAAAGGATCCTGGTGTTATTTGTCTCTCAAAAACAGTTCACTTCCCTTCAACTCATTCATGTCACCTAAAAGGTAAACCTGTTTCTCCATCACCTGCTCAGCTCTGATGTTTTAGTAAGGACATCTCCTGGTTTCATCTTCATGTTTCCCTCTCACCACATGTCCAAACGGATATCGTGACCAGCAGCTTTTACAGCCGTGGCTCCAGCAAACCTCAGCTGATACTAGAAAGTAATATTAAATACATTCTAACAACAGCTTATCACGCTTAAATGTGCTACTGTTGTTTATCCGCTGGTCTCCTCTTTCTAACGCAAAGTGGGCGATAAACAAACAAGAAAGCTGATCAGCTGATCATTGATCAGTTTCATGTTTGAAGTAATAACAGGAGAGGAAGGGGGAGTGAATGAGAGAAGAAGATGCAACTGCACAGCAAAGACAGAATAACTCCAGCTTTGTGTCTATTTTTTAATTCTAGCTGAAGTACGTGACAAATCGCTGCCTTTTCACCTCAGTATGGAACTCCGATGGCCAGTCCAGCAGTGGCTCAATATATCAGTTGTAAAGCTTAACGTGGAAATACTATGCAAACATTCAGGGATGAACTTCCATACTTGCTTTACTTCTCTGGGATAGTTTTCGCCGAGATGAAAAGCCGCGGTTAGGAAGCATGTAGCGAGGCTCCAAATGCTCCAACAGACCGCCGCCAGGTCTCGCAGACAACAGCCGCTCTATCACGTGACACATACTGCTCCGATGCGCCGAGCTGGGTTACTCCAAGTAGCGCGTTTTGTGAGGTAATTTTGTGACTTCGGATCGGATTACATTTTTTATTTCTCTCCGATATCCGATCCAGTAATTTAGGTCAGTATCGGACCGATACCGATACGTAATATCGGATCGGTCCATCTCTATTAGAAACAACGGTGCGATTCCAGAGTCTGGCGAAAAGCCAGAGACTGAATGAGCAGCAGGCGATGATATGCCTGCTGCTCATTCAGTCTGCTGCTTTTTCACTAGTACCTACTTGGGTCGGCCCGCCACAGTTTTCGGGGCTTTCCATCAGGTCATGGTATCTGTTACCAGGTACTTTTTTAGTACAGTTGGAAAATGTGACATCAACAGATTGCATGCCACCGACTGGCTGGTCAGTGAGTGCGTCTCCTTCACGAAAATCAAAACCGCCATTTTTGAAGGGCAGCAACGAGGGAAATGGCTGCAAAGCGTTAAGATGCCGCCTAAGAGGAGCAACGTTAATGAGGAGGAACTGGAGGACATAAAGAAATCCCTAAACTTTATGTCTGAAGAAATAACAACAATTTCAAAACAACAAAAACTGATACTCAATTTAATGGATGATATTAAAGAACTAAGAAGGCAGAGCGAGGAAAAGGACAAGAAGATTGCTATGCTGGAAGGACGGGTGTCAGATCTGGAACAATATTCAAGAGTAAATGATGTGATAGTGACAGGACTGGAAACCAAGCATCAGACATACGCACGGGTAGCAGCAGCAGAGAGAGGGGAGCCACCCGAGCAAGAGCTACGCTCTTTGGAAGAGCAGGTAATGGCCTTCTTTAAAAGCAAAGGTATAGAAATGGACAGTAAAAATATTGAAGGATGCCATCCTCTTCCGAGAAAAAATCAAATACCTGCCATTATCATTCGTTTTGTTAATAGAAAACAGAAAAAAGAACTGCTCAAGCAAGGAAGAAAGCTAAAAGGTACAAATGTTTATTTAAATGAACACCTAATCAAGAAAAATGCAGACATTGCAAGACAAGCAAGAATATTAAGAAAACAGAAGAAAATACAGTCAACTTGGACGTCAGACTGTAAAATATTCATTAAGTTAAATGGAACACCAGAGCAGGCTAAGGTTCTAGTCATCAAAGAGATGACTGAACTAGAAAAATATAACTGATAAATGCAAAGCAGTGCTAAATATGATGGGACCGTCCAAGTGCACAACCAACGCAGATGTCTGACAATTTTCAACTAACAACTCATATAGATATTGAAAATAAGACATTGATGTATGACAGCAACATAGATCCTGATTGTAATTTCTTTAACAATAAGACAAATGAATGCAATTATTATACAAATGAGCAACTTAAAAAGGAATTCAAGGTAGAACAGGGTATAACAATGGTTCACTTTAATAGTCGAAGCTTATATGCAAACTTTCAATCCATCAAAGACTACATAACACAGTTTGAACAGCCATTCAATGTGATAGCCATATCGGAGACCTGGATAACTCCTGGAAAAGAAGAAGACTTTAAAATAAATGGATATGAATTCCTTCATGTAGACAGGATCAACAAGAAAGGAGGTGGGGTGGCACTTTACATTGATAAAAACCTAAAGTACAAAAGAATGGGAAGAATGACAACTGTTATTGATGGAGTGATGGAATGTTTATCAGTGGAAATAAGTATAGAAAAAAGGAAAAACCTAATTGTCAATTGTATATATAGAACACCAGGATCTAAGATTGAGATATTTAAGGATAATATGGAGGACTTATTTACAAATATAAATCAGAAAAGAATGTTTATTTGTGGGGACTTTAATATTGACTTATTGAATCCAAATCATAATAAGAGTACAGAAGAATTTATTGATTCCATGTACAGCATCGGTTTATTTCCACTGATAACAAGACCGACCAGAATAACATCTCATTGTGCAACTCTATTAGATAATATATTTACAAATATAATAGAAGGAAAGATAAAAAGTGGGCTGTTAATCAATGATATAAGTGACCATTTACCAGTCTTTGCATCGTATAATTGCCATTATAAAGTGAACAACGATGGACATAAGATTATTTACAAAAGAATAAGAACAGAGAAGACCTTAAATTGTCTTAGAAATGAACTTTTAAAGCAAGATTGGAATATTGTATATGAACAAACAGAAGTTAATAAAGCTTACGAAGGATTTTTAAGAACATTTAACACATTACTTGATAAAAACTGCCCAGTAATTGAAATCAATAGGAAACACAACTATGCAGGAAGACCATGGATGACAAAAGGACTACAAAATGCCAGCAAAAAAAAGAATACCTTATATCGAGAATTCATAAAAAAGAGAACAATAGAAACTGAAATGAAGTATAAAACTTACAAAAATAAATTAACTAATATAATGAGATCCTGTAAAAGAGAGTATTACATTAAAAGGTTAGAACACAATAAAGATAACACAAGAGATATATGGAATGTATTAAACAGAATAATCAAAAATGAAACAAGGAATAATGATTACCCTGGATACTTTATAGAAGGGACAAGAAGTATTAATAACATGGAGGAGATAGTAAATGGCTTTAATGAATTCTTCGTAAACATAGGGCCAAAACTGGCAGAAGAAATAAAGGTTGATGGAATAGAAAGGGACACTGGTGAAAATATTGAAAGGAATAGTAGCTCAATGTTTTTAAGAGCAGTGGAAGAGAAAGAGATTTATGACATGGTTAGAGGACTTAAGAACAAAACCAGTACAGACTGGAATGATATTGATATGGTAACGGTAAAGACAGTTATTGATGGTATCGTAAAACCATTAAAATATATATTCAACTTGTCGTTTCAAAAAGGAGTTTTTCCACAAAAAATGAAAGTTGCTAAAGTTATTCCCATTTACAAAACCGGTGAAAGACATCATTTTACAAACTATAGACCAGTGTCAATACTCTCCCAGTTCTCTAAGATACTGGAAAAACTCTTCATAAAAAGATTTGACAGTTTTGTGGAAAAATATGAATTAATGACAGATAGTCAGTATGGGTTCAGAAACAACAGATCAACAGCTTTGGCACTGATAGATCTAATGGAAAAGATAACGGAATGTATGGATAATAAGAGGTATGCGCTCGGAGTTTTCTTAGATCTAAAGAAGGCGTTTGATACTGTTAATCATGAAATTCTATTAAAAAAACTGGAAAAGTACGGGTTTAGGGGAGTGGTTTTGGAATGGTTAAAAAGCTATGTAGGGAATAGGCAACAATATGTACAAATAAATGAATATAAATCTAATTTGATGGATATAGCTTGTGGAGTACCTCAAGGTTCAGTACTGGGTCCAAAAATGTTTATTATGTACTTAAATGATATCTGCAGAGTATCGGAGATTTTAAAGTTTGTAATATTTGCAGATGACACAAATATACTGTGTGCAGGTGGGGAATTGCCACAGGTTTTGGAAATGATCACACAGGAATTAACGATATTAAAGAAGTGGTTTGATATAAATAAATTATCATTGAATCTCGATAAAACCAAATTTATGTTGTTTGGAAACCAAAAGAAAAACATCGAAGTAGAAATATGTGTGGACAATGTATATTTAGAAAGAGTAAATGAAATAAAATTTCTTGGGGTGATCATTGACCACAAGCTCTGTTGGAAGCCACACATTACTTATGTTCGGGGGAAATTGGCACGGGGCATTGCCGTCCTGGGAAAAGCAAAGCATATGTTGGATCAGAAAGCACTGCACATTTTATACTGTGCTTTACTACTGCCATATATGAGCTACTGTGTAGAGGTCTGGGGAAACACATACAAAAGTAACACACAAACAATAACTATAATACAGAAAAGGGCCATTAGATTAATAAATAATGTAGGGTACAGGGACCATACAAATGCACTCTTTGTCAAAATGCAAGCTATTAAATTCCAAGACTTGGTGAAGCTTAAAACAGCGCAAATAATGTATAAAGTCAGAAATAAATTGCTTCCCAAAGAAATCTGTAAATTGTTCATAGAAAGAGAAGGTGGGTATAACTTAAGAGGGAAATGGAATTTAAAAATACAAAGTGCTAGAACAACTTTAAGAACTATGTCTATCTCAATTTCAGGAGTTAAATTATGGAACAGTCTAACAGAAGAAATAAAAGACAGTCAAAACATAAAACAGTTTAAAGTAAAATATAAAAACCTAATTTTAAATAAGTATAAGAATGAAGAAAACGGGGTTAACCCAGGATGGTAATGTTGCTGGTAATGGTGTTGCGGTTCTTTTTTGTTTTTTTGTTTTGTTTTGTTTTGTTGTTTTTCCATAACTTGTGTATCTGCAAATATACACATTCTGTATTTTTCATATGAAAGAAACTATACTGTGGTGGGGCTTGCTAATTTCTTGTTTTTGATTTATGTATGTTATGTTTTGTTTTACTTCATATGTTTATATGTTTCATATGTTGTTTGTTTAATTTAAGACAAAAAAAAAAATTAAATGAATGAGAGGTAAAACTTGAGGGGGTAGGGACAAATAAGTAAATACTTCAGCCTACTCCTTTTCAAACAAATAATGGAATGATATTTTGTAATGATTGTGAAGGCACATGTTTGAAATGTTTGAAATAAAAATGAACTGAACTGAACTGAACTGAAAAAAACAACGGCTGACAAAAAGTCACAGACCGAGCAGATCATTGCCTTGACGTCCACGACTGTTGTGGCGTTCATATCATACACCTATTACATCACGGGATGCTGGGACGCGTTGCTATAATGACCCCACGCACATTAGGTGGTACTTGATTGTAATGGAAAACGAGCCGAGGCGAGTCACACCGAGCCAATCTGAGTTGGTGCTAATGGAAAAAATGGCTTTAGAGGGCGGGAAAACAGTGAGGAGGGAGAAAAGGCCCTGCAGCTCTACTCCTGGAGTGAACCTCCTCCATTTGACAAATTTCACAGTCTGCTGGGAAAAATCCGCTGAGGCTTTCAGCTTGTCTCATGCTGTTGCTGAATACCAAGAGATTAATTCATTTCGCAGATAATGCGTGTAAGTGACTCCAACTCCCAAATATGCAGGATTCAGACCGACACTACCTGCCCAATCTCTCAGCGACAACAAGGGAAGATTCAGGCTGGGAGGCGAGATAACAGACAGCACACAAAGGTCAACACATCAAACAAAAGATCCTGTTTGTAGACTGAAACAAGAATAACACAATTCCAAACTAATTTTACCCCCTCTCCCTGTCCCTGCACCAAGTCTGATTAAGGAGAGCCTGAGGCAGCAGTAAAAGCTTTTTGGACTGGAAGCTGATTTTCAGTGCAAATAAAGAACCTACTGTAAAAACTGTCTGTTTTTTTTAAGTAAGTCGGGAAGGTCAAATGTAGATGTGACTTACAAAAATGCTTTAATCTTCTTATATTGATAATCATTCGCTAGTTTTTGTTGTATTAGTTTTTACTAATCAGAAGGTCGGTGCTTCAGCTATCTACTCTAGTGTGCAAGAAACTGACCTTAAGCCAGAGGTTCCCAAAGTGGGGGGCGCAGAGCCACTGCAGATGGTGAGGGTATGAATAAAAACAAACAAAAAAACACAACGCTTGGACACTGGATATAATGGGCTCCCACACAAACGCAAAGCAGAAAATGAAGCATCGCCAAATATGTTTCCAAACCAACTTCCTTCCAAGCCAAATACTAGAAAATATGATAAAGCATATCTTCCCTTTGGCTTCTGCACAAGTGCAAAGGTAGGTCTCCCTGACAGAATTTGTTTCCCCTGCGTCGGGAGCACGCGCTGGGCTGTCCAAACCACAGACAAACAGTATCCCACATTTTTTATTTTTAGTTCACAAACACTTCTTATAACGACTAACTACTCCTGACAAAAAAACCCAACTACACGTAAAATAATCACACCATGACGCCTCTGCCTTTCTAAACGGAGGGACAGTAACTGCATGTGTATATGTAAGCGTGTAAAAACTGCAGATAGTAAGGTTAACAGTAACAGTATTTTGTCTCTATCCACCATTGTAGAAATTCATCTCATGTAAACAATAGCGTGGCGAACAGCGCAAAGATTTTCTTGTAAAACAAAGGGGGGCCTAGCAAAAGAAGTTTGGGAAGCACTGCCTTAAGCTAACCTAAACCCTAAATTGCCTGCAATGCATTTAGAGTAAGAATGTGTGGAAGTGTGTGAATAACACAGAACTGGCAGTTCTAGTGTTAATTTCCTTTTCAGCAACCCAAACTTTTATTTATTTATTTTATATTTTGGCATCTTTGGCATTAAAAAAAAAAAAAAAAAAAAAAAAAAAAAAATGTAGGCATGTCAAACTATACCTTAAGACTTAAGAGGCTTAGTGGTTTTCAACACCTTCAGGATGAATTGACGTTATTGCCACAGTTTTGGATACTCAGCGTCCCTTACATGTTTAATTTAAGATGTGTCCATCAGGTAGGAGGTGCAGTCTCATTTTGAGCAGCTCTACACCTGCTCCTCGTCAGGCCTGAGCAGAAGCAGGTGTAGGTGAGTCCCGCAGTGTGCTAGTTGCTGATTGTGGTTTTTACATTTTGTCGTGTGCTTATTTTTGGCCCAGCACCCGTCCCTGTTTTGGTGTGGATGCACGTGTATTTTTCTAGTCTTTTGTATAGGAGCATTAGTCTCTCAGTAGGAAGCACAACTAGTCAGAAATTATGTCAGTGTCATCATGTCGACCTTTTCTTTCTCTTTTCCCATGATTCATTGTGTCAGTGTAAGAGATTTGGCTCTTGTACCGTGTTTGCTGATTATGTTGGACTACCATCTGTAAAGCAAATTGCCCCACAGGGACATACAAGTTCTACTCTATTCTACTTGATTTAACGCCCTTGGGATATAATTAAATGAATGAAAAATGAATCAACTGTATTACTCCAGTTGCAGCAATCATTAAACAGCATAAAACTGTATGCCCTGTATCCTATTAGTCCTTCATCAACTGAATAGCAGAGCCATGGGAGGTTTTATTAAAGACATCATCGTTTTTTTCACACGCAAAGCAGGCGGCAGTCAATTTATATTAAAAGGTTGGTAAAGATGCATCTAGGCATCCATACCCTCTGATAAACAACCATTTCTGTTTCTACACTGAAGACCCAGACAGAAAATAATGTTGCGCTGTATAACTTTCAAAGGGAATGAGCCACTGTTCAGCCAGTTTTGTGTGTGTGAGTGTGTGTGTGTTTTGTGCACAGTGTTTCAAAGAATCAATGCTGTTTTATTTGCCTCACGCTGTGTGTGTTTCTTTGGTTGGCTGGATAGATATGAGTGCGTGTATGTTGGTGTGTAGCAGAGCCTGCTATGTGTATGGGCTGGTGTGTAGCTTGCTGTGTACCTGAGCTAGCTCTGAGATAGATATTGTGGTAGCTTTGTACCATGTCTTATCTTCTGAATCTGTGAGGATGAGTATGCCAGTCATTATCACATATGACAAAGGAATAGAAAACCTGAAAAATCTCTCAGTGATATTTAGGCCTGTTCCAACTAGTTTGTCTCAAGACTATGATTTACGCATAAAGGGGGCTGCTTTTACATTTCTGTCATGCTACAACAATAATAAGAACAATAAGAATTGGGTTTAAATTAAGTAGACATCGTGTTGAGAAAGTGCCCACTTCCAGGAGTAAATCATAGTACGAGACATATGACTCTCATAAGACTTATAAATAAAACATAAACATTTACTATTTGAGGCAATGGGGCAGTCTTTTTCTGTTTCTTTTCCATGACCTACTTAAAAATGTGGACTTGCTCCATGTTGACTTACAGCAGCCAGCAGGAGAGGAGACAAACCCAGCAATAAACTGCGTGAAGAAATAGGAGGGCTGCTTAAAGCAAATATGCTGTTTAATTGTGCTGCAGCTGAGCAGCTAATTAACTATCAAGCTTGCAACTCGACATTAGCCGTGTATTTTTTTCCGGCTGATCGTTCGCTTGGTTGACTGCTTGTTGCACAAACGGTGCGGGGAAAGATGTGTCTCTGTTTGCAAGTTAGAAACCAAGCAGACTTCAGCAGAAAAACAAATGTCGACTGTTGTTAAGAGTCAGTGGCTCGGGTGCTCCGGTTCAAGGTGAAAGCATGGGTAGCATGTGGTTTAGCGCTGGCACCTTGCTTTATGTAAAGATTTTATTTTGCTCTAAAGAAGATAGACCTACAAATGTTATTGCTTAAAATATGTAAAATATGAATTTCTATTTTTCAGTTTAGGATTTTTTTTGTCATCAAAAGGAGCACTACATGTGGCATTGACAAAAAAACAAAAAACAAAAAACACCACCAACAAATATATGCAACCAGTTTCATATGCATGTACAGAAGGCCATGCTTTGGAGCCAACAATCCCTTCTGCACTGTTAAATCAATCATAAGTCTAAAAGCTGTGACGACGGCTGACAAGAAGCTGGAAAACACCCCAATGGCAATGTCACACGTGGAAATGAATTAGTAGTTATCAGAATCCATTTGGAAAACATTTAGAACTAATTAGAAGCTGTTAATAATGAGGAAAAGTATTTTAAATAATATTTAACACTATCAGAAAATGATAGAAGAGAGCAATTACAAAAAGTCACACCAATCTGTGACAAATGGGTGTTAAAATGATTTCCATCTGTAAATGACTGGCTCTTATAAATTATTTCCCCACATTTTTTCCCCTTATGGATTTTAGTCTCTTCTTATCAGTTAGAAGCTGCACTGCTTCTCCTTTTTCTTTTTTCCCCCTCTACAAGCTGGTTTATTTTAGAAATCCCAGTGAGCTTACATCAAGTGAATAGTGTCAGTGAAAGTTGAGGGTCAGGCTCTTAACAGCCTGGGGTTTCCATGGTGACCTAAAAAGGGGCTAGCAGGAGGCTAACAGCTCATTTAGACAGAGACTCACTGTAGTCTTAAACACAGGTGCCTCCTGCTTCCACAGACCTGTGGGAGTGCCTGTGTGTCTTTACGTGTTCATTTTCTGTGAGTGAAGATGTTTTCAAGTTCAAGGACAAAAAAAAAAAAAACTAAACAAACAAACACATAAAAACAAATACTGCAGTCATCTTTGCTGTCTAGAGTAAGAGCGTAGGTCTCAGCCACAGCTAATGAGAGGCATCGCTCAAGGCGATGGCGTCTTTTTTTTATCAAAGTACACGATGTAATCAAATGATGACTTGATGAGCGCCTCACTGTTGCACAAATCACAGAGCAAACCAAACACAGAATCACGCAGCACTATTTCTGCTGCAGCAACTACAGTACATATTAATATTTTCCAACTGCCTATGAGGCTCCAGTTACAGACAGGCATGTTTGAAGTGTAGAGCATTGTCAGTGTCAAGACCAGTATTCACTATGCCAAGGAGTACATAGAGCTGAATGTCTCTTTTAATACAGTACTCTGAGAAATGTGAAAGAATCCGTTGGTAAGCAGGGGGAAATGAATGGATGGATGGATAAAATGATGTAGGTGGTAACAAGTCAAAACAAAACAGTGACATTCAGCAAATCCAGTAATGCTGATTTTTGGGGATTTGCTGTTGAAATTTTTTTAATTTAAATGAAAAATTTAGATTTTTAGACATCCAGTGTACATTTAAATCAATTTAATTGGACTGAATTTCAGCTGTTGAACATATTTGAACTGATCTGAACAAAAGCTGTCAGAACACATTCAGACTGTAGCCTCGTAAACTCACTTTATTTTCCCTCAAATATTCACTTCATCTCAAACAAAATGTTAATGAAACTCTTCACACCGGCTTTCAAAAGTGATTAAAAAGGTGTTTAATGTTTATAATTGTACTACCCGCAGACCTATATTACTGCTTTCTCAATTTTTAAAAGTACTGGAAAGCATTTTTGAACAGAATAGAGCTATTTTATTAACACAGCTGTGGAAAGAACAGATCTATGAAAATGGTCATTATAGATTTTATAGAAAATCTACGGTAAATCTGCAGCATAAAAAAAGACGTTACACAACTGGGCTATTTATTGATGTTAAGAAGTTTTGTTAAAATTCTGTGAACCACAACATTTTTTTTCCAAGGTATAGCGTATAATTTGGGGTTCCACAGGGATCAATACTAGACCCCAACTTTTTGTCAGGTAGTTTTACCTGACAAAAAGTGGTATTACTTTTTGCTGATAATACCACTTCTAATGATACATTGTTGGGCTCTTTTACGAATTAAATTGTGAAATAAAAAAAAAATGCAGATGAAACAAAATGTATTATTTTTGGAAAGAGGAGTAAAGATATACAGATTGAAATGCTTGAAAGTAAACTGCTTGGTGTTTAGGATAATTCACAAGATGGTTTGAAGAGAAAACACCAACAAATTGTTTCTAAATTCTCAGTGAGACTTCACAATCTAGATGACTTGAAATTTTTATTAATGATGTTTAATGCAGTACATGGAACATTACCTGCTGATGTACTGAAGTCGTGTGCTATTAGTAACAATTCTGCTGAGCACAGGAGAAAACTTCACACTTAAGTTACTACAGGTAACATTAGCTGACTACTAAAAAAAAAGTTTCTAATTATGCAGTGAAACTATGGAACCATTAAGACATCTTTACATTGCACCATGAACACGATGAGCTGTATCTTTTGTGATTCACAAAAAATGGCCAGTTCAGTGGCTCAGTTCAAAGTTGTCATTCTTTTGTTTTGAGCACATGTATGAAATATGCAATCATCTGTATATTTATTTGGTTGTGTATTGACAGGCGTAGGTAGATCTGCATGTATGCATAAAGACATTCTGGTATTTCAAATTACCTTATTGCTATTCACTCCCATAAAGAAAATATAGAAACTAAAATAAAATATTCTTCTCCCTGAACCTTTTTCACTCACCTTGACAGTAGTGTGGAAGTTATTATTGTGCCTGACAAATATTTTCCATTAATGCAACAGATTACAGTATGACAAATGACTGATTACTGATCAGTGTTCTATGTCTCTAAAGCGTCACGGTGATTCATTTTATTTAAAGAGCGATTACCACAGTAACATATGGTAAATGTTTCAGTGCAGGGAACTGGCTGACATCCTGACAGCTGCATTACTATCCAGAGCCACAGCATTAGAAAGATGTGGCCTATATATTTTCTTCTAAGCAGATAATAAATCCATGATTGCTGTCTCCGTCCTTACATTAATGACTGATTAATTATAAAAGCATTCGAGGAGATGAGTCCGAGTGTAACTTTGAATTTGTGCAACAAAACCTGCCAGCTAGCTGGTTACATTCATAAAGCCTGTTACCTCGGTAACTGACTCATAGTTAAATTCATCTCTTTCTCTGGAACAGAAAACCCAGAGTTTTGTTGTACCACACACACACCCTGATTCACTCTGATTACTTTCACCCAGCCGGTGTGGCACTAACTCAGCCTGCTGAGAACGGGATGAGTGCACTTGAGGCTAAAGGAGGAGGAAATTTCAGAAACGTATAACTTGATGTCCATCAGTAGTTTTATAGCCCTGGCTGCCTATAAACTATTCCCCTCAGCATAGCCACGGCTGGTTTTCTGAGTCATACATACTGCATTTCCTAAACTGCTTTTCACTTTTAACACATTGACATTCTCTGAGTGTCTGAGAGCAGCAGTGCACTGCATCTTTGGTGTGTGGGTACAGTTGAACTCTGAGCAGGTCCGTCTGGTGGTTTTCAGGACAAGGAGGACATCAGTAAAAAAAAGAAGTGCATATCTTGTTCAATTTTTCAACTACTGCTGAATGTTTCTTTGACGGTATATGCCCTCAGTAATACATTAATGTTCTGGTGGCTCAGTGTTTCTCCACAGCAGGTCCAAGTGCATGCTGGGATATAGGTCCTGTCCCTTCTGCGACCCTGAATAAGAATAAGCTGATATAGAAAGTGGACTGCTGGACCTTAATTTAAATCTTTTGTGTTTTTCTCAGTCACAGATCCCAGTCTCCCACACAGGTGTTCACTTGTTCACATGGCAATTGCACTCAAGCACCACCCACTGCATGAAGGAAAACATATTTATACATAGCTTTCACTGCCAGTTAAGTTTATCCTGACTCTCCACCACCTGCTGCTGTCTAACTGTCAGAGGTTTTTCATCACATCTACTTCTTTCATCTACCGTCCTTGCTACTGCGTAACGGCACTCTGGTGTGGCAAAACGGAGCTCAGACAGTGGATAACGATGTAATTTGTGCCACCCAAACACAAAGGTGCAAAGCAGCTAACAAGAAAGTCAGCCAATTATGCAAACACAAGACAGATCACAGCATTCAAAAGGTGCAGTCAGGGCACAACTGATTTACATGATATGGCAATAAGCAAAGGTGACAGAAATAGCATGGGCAGGACTGTAGACATAAACTCTGTGTCATAGCTAACCAAAGATGTAAATGAGCCATTTGATTGCCATTAAAAAGCTCTATAAAACAGGCTAAACAATCAATAATTCCTGAATAAGATGTCAGACCCCCCCGCCCTTCATTCAAACCGGCTGAATATCAAGTTCAGTTAAATTCAACTGGTTCAGCTAGTAACAGAGACCACATTTCTCACCTTAGAAATGTAAAATAAGAGCAAGATCCAGTGTGCCTGCACATTTGCACGTAAAATTTCAGACCTTATGGGCTCAAAGCTGTGATTTGTTCCACCCCAAAAGGCATAACAATGCTAACAGTGAAGTGAAAGAAATGTCAAACAGATTCTGCATACACCTACACAGCAATCTTAAGAAGCCTGATTATCCAAAATAATTCCATTCTCTTGCATGGGCTTACATGGATTTGCAGGCATTGGTGAACACATCTATGAGAAAGCTAAACATGCGATTTTGCATCCTTTCAGGACTGTGTGAAAGTGCAGAGACCTTTCGGCTGACATTTCACTCAGCAGCCTCTTAACTTTGATCTAGCTGTTAGACTCACAAACATGAAGGTACAACCAGACTGAATTTTTCTCCCTTTCCACGTGGAATATTAAGACGTGATTGATTCGTTTGTGCAAACTGACCCCCTCTCTTTTACTTGAAACAGGTCAGGCTTAAAAGTTTAAAACATGGGCTCAGGTTGCAGACATTGAGGGTAAGATGTTAGCCAAAGCAGGCTCCTAACATCACATAAACCTCATTTGAAGAAATTCAGAGCTTTGCCTCGTGTGCCCACGCGTGTAATCAAACCAAAATAAGCATACATCTACAAAACAAATCTCTCAAGCTAGAAGATGAGCCAGTGGGCTGAGATAATAAGGTTTTAAAAACTGCCTGCATTTGATTTCATTAACAAAGTTTTAAAGGAAGGCTTCCCAAGTTCAGTATTTACCCGAGGAGTATAAGAGTAAGACAGCCTTGAGACCTGAATCGGAACAGTGGTTTTAAGTATGGGAAGACATGATATACTGAGGCAGCTCCTGCCGGAGACTTTTTATGAAGAAAACTAATAGAACATGTTTTTTGTGCCACAGGAAATACTCTGGATTGAAGAAAAGCATACTGTAGGTGTTAATCACATTAACAAAGGCTCCTAGTAAGGTATGTGAGTGTGACAGTAAGCTGGAACCGTCAAGAAAAAGCCTGCTGACCTCCAAGTGCATCGCTGTGCTAAGGTTGCAAGTGACAAATTGGCGTCTTAATTATACAAACATAATCTCAAGGTGGGATTTTACACCGGCTTCCTCTCTCTTCGTCTTTCTTCTCTTGGTCTATGTGATTCTCAGTCACCCTCAGCTATTCATTATGCATTCTTCCTCCCTTTTCCGTATCTGAACCTGCGCAGCCCACTTCCACAAAGTGGAACTCATTTGTCTGTCTTCAAATGCTAATAGAACACATAATGAGTGCCACTCAAAATTATCTCCCCTCGCCTATATCAGCGTATAATTAAAACAACACTGTCCTTAATAAGGTGTCAGAGGTGATAACGCAGGGCGCTGATAACTCTTTAAAGACACACACATACACATGCATGCACCCAATCACTCCCGCGGTGCCAAGCAACAATAGACTTATAATGAGTAGGACCATCAGGCCAAAACTAATTTCCAAGTATAAAGACAAAAGCTCTGATTGCTCAGTGGCGTTCCATAAGTAGGTTATTGCCTTTAGTTATTTACTGTTTTAATTAACCTTTTTTACAAACTCAACACATCATTTCTCTAAGAAATGCTTTGCTTTATAAGCTAATTTTTTAAATAATTTTGAATTAACAATTACAGTACTTGAAGTTCTCACTTGAACTTTTGCAGTTTCCCTTGACCGCTTTCACCTCCCAACTTTACTGCTTCGGTTTACTCTCAATCTTTCACAGAGTTATGGCCGCTTAAACCCCCCCCCCAAAAAAAAAAAACCCAAAACAAAACAAAACTTTGAAAAACTGTAAAAATCCAAGCCCAGCACTCAATAACAAAGCAAAAGTGAAGCATTCAGCAGCTAACAAGTCAGACATTGCATTAAGCACATCTATCAAGTGGCCAGAAGCACAACACAACAAGTCCAAATGAATGATGATGTTGCTCTTTATCTGCTGGAATGCGTCTGCTAACAAGTTCAACAGTGTGTCAGTTTGTAGTGTTTGTTTCTGCTGCCAAAGGGGAAAAAAAAATAGCCAGTAGCTCATTTAATTCGGCTGCACCTGTAGAGGACTCAAATCAGATTTTACCGTTTCTGTTCCCCATTCCAAACCTCATTCAAATTATGCTAATTTCCACATTTTTACACTTTGACCAATTCAGCTTTGCATAATTCGCAAGATTCACATTAATTTTTTTTATTATATACTGGGCCTTCAGTAGTTCAACAGTTCAGCTTTTTCTTCCTTATTGTTACCAATCATCCCCTTTGCAAATAAAAGGGTTTAACAGCATTCGACCCCAGAGTTTACAGCTATGAAAAAGAAACTTTTAAATCGCAAAAGGAAGAGATTAATACCTATAACTGTGCTACTTTTTTCACTCAATCCCTAGCTCAATTACTTGAAAGCACTTGCTTGCCCTCAGGTGAGACACTTAACCCTGATTTGCTGCAGAGGGTCAGGCCAGCATCTGTTATTTTTGCATATATTACTGAAAATAAATCTAAACATATGAACGCACCAAATTGAAACAACAAACAGTTTCAGCATCTGATAATAACTGCTGTACAGGATGATGACAGGTCTTAGGATAAGAGTCCAAGAACATTTCTGCACGGCGCTGAATCTTATGCAATGGCACAGACATGATGTCATCTCTCTACAGACTAATTTTAGGTAACTTTGGAAAGAGTAAACTCATCAGCTGCATGCTTCTGAAGACAAACTCTTCATCACTGGGCTGCGAAGTTAAAAAAAAAAAAAAAAATCTCAAGATTTAAGGGCAGAAACTGAGTCATGTGAGACGTCAGATCAAGAATTATGACCTGAGGTTGTGAAGCAGTGAGACAGGCTGTTCCATCAACCTTGTTTTCTGCTGTCCCGACTGTACACACACTTTATTGCTTTAATTGAGCCCAGAAGTATAATTGAGGTGGAGAGTTGGGAGAGAAGCTGGACCAGCGGGGGGCTCAGGCACAGACAGCAGCATCTGCAGGCAGCGGACACAGACGACTGGAGGAGCATATTAAGTTGCTGCTCCTACTTTACCAGGTGTGTCCCTGTCAATTGGAGGACACGGGGAAAGCGGGAGACAGCGCGCCTGACAACTCAGCCACAGCTTCCACTTCAGCTCAGCTCCACTTATCAGAGCACAGACAAACAATGACCAGCGGAGAGTAAACAACAAATGAGTCTATTTACTTTTTCAGATATACCTTTCACTCCTGAATGTTGCCACACACTGCAGTGACTGACATACCCAATCCAGGCTCATTGTCAGAACATCACTCACTAAGCGGTAATGCCGGGTTTACCCAACGTCAGTGCATAGCAGCATGACTGATAGGTTTAATTTCATTTCATTATATAAAGCGAACAATTCAGGATCATATTTGCTGATTGTGTGTGGGAGGCAGGTGAAAAATGTCCAGATATGTTTGAAATCTAGTGAACAACACTGCCATCCCCGGTTACTCATCTTAACGACTCAGGCAATCTGATTAGTCTCCTTTTTGTGTCTGAATAAGGCATTAAATAAATAAATCATTATCTGTCCCCCTGTGATCTCCACAACGCAAACAGGTTTGAAAACAGCAACCCAGAGCGAACAGTTGCAAACTTGTTTCCCATCTTCGAGGCAACAATGTGAAGGTATCGAGATTACAAGTTCTCTGCACACGGTCGCGATAATTTTGGTCATACTGTGGTCTCCAACCACTGTTTCCCATAGTGTTACTGTAACATTATAAAAACATAAGTGCACATTACTGAGAAATGTATTTAATTCGAATAATGCATGACTTATTAGTAAATGTTGCCATTACTCATCCTAGTTCTACATTTTATGTTTGCTATCCATCCATTTTCTTCTACTTATTGAGGGCTAGAAAAGAGAAGCCCACACTTTTCTCTCCCTGGCCACTTCCTCCAGCTTGTCCCAGTAAGACCAAGGTGTTCCCAGGCCAGCCTAGAGATATAATCTCTATATAATTTCTGCCACTTTTATCCAAAATCTTCTTTTGGTCACTACCCAAAGCCCGTGACCATAGGTGAAGGTAGGGACGTAGATTGACCGGCAAATTGAGAGCTTCACTTTTAGGATCACCTCTCTTTACTATGATGGACTGGTACAGCGTCTGCATCACTGCAGCTGCAGCACCACTCCTTTTTCATCTCATTCGCCGACCCCTACGACACCTCCTGCAGGTGGTGGGCTTACAGGATGGTGGGCCCATGTTCGCTCTTTGGGCTGTGCCCGGGCAGGCCCCGTGAAATAAGGCCCGGCCACCAAACACTTGCCCTTGGGCACCCTCCCCAGGACTAACTCCAGGGCAGTGCCACAGAAACACTATCCCTGGTGTGTTGAACTGTTCTCTAAATTTCACATTCGTTGCTTTTTGTCT
>NC_137939.1:22268347-22473162 GCF_963969265.1 Rhamphochromis sp. 'chilingali' | reverse complement strand
AAACAGAAAGAAATGTTGCCTAAACTCAGGCTGCAGGCCAAGACAGAGCCATCGCTGGTTAACTGATTAGCTCAGTAATTGCAGTGGAAATGCCATTCTAAGACTGATATAAAAGTGCAAAGGCACATCCAGGAAATACTAATCAGTCTCTCGGCTGTTCTCCCAGGAGGCTGCTCTTCTAGTCCTTGCTGCTGTTGGTAATGCCACTGCCTCCAGCAACAGCATGTTATCTAAGTGTAGGTTTTTGTATTTGTGTATGTTTGTGCTACATATTTGCACCTTGAGCTTACTGGCTAGTAATTAATATCTCCTTCTTTACTTGCAGGAATAAAAAACCTTTAATATGGGCGCTGTAAATCTGGGCAGGATCTTTCTGCATGTCAGAATAAATGACTCATTACAGCGGCGTCAGTGTAAGACATGCAAAGAGAGCCTTCCTTGTTCAAAATCTCCTCATTATAAACCTCATTTTTGTTCTGCGTAACATGCCTCGGGCTTTTTTTCCCTTCACTCCCCTTTCTTTCATCCATTTGTCCTTGCCTCGTTCAGAGAGAGTTTGTTTGTGCGCCATGGATCACACCTACAGTGACTACAGTCTACATCCTCACCTGTCACTACAACTGCTCCCATCTGTCTTTTCTCACTTTGTCCTGCCCTGCATCCATTTCTCTGACCTCGTTACACACAGTGACGCAGTCTGTTTGCACACAAATTTTGCACGTGAACTCAGAAACGGGCAATATTTAAGTTCACACAGACACACAACTTAAAAGGAGGCTCTTCTAAAAGACAATTTGAGGCGAGTTGAAAACACAGCTCACGCCTCTCTTCTCCAAACTCTGTGTTTGTGTCTCTGTCAGGTCTGTTTGTACGGTGGAAGGATTATTTGATTGTTTACAGGTTTAGAGCTTGTCTGCAATCAATCTGCTGTGTTTACGGTGCATGTTGTCTGACAATGAAGGATTATTGGGAATTGCTGTTTGTGTGTGTGCTTGTGCATCTGACTGGATAACCTACTTTAACTACAAAAATGTTCAGTTTTCCCCCCCATGCTCCTGTTACGTGGCTTCATTTTATCCACTCCGCTGAGCAATGTGTCAAATATACTGCTTGTTACTGCACTTCATTGAAGCAATATGACATTCAAACAGAGTGAAATATTAGAAAACAATATGTCATGTTTTCATGGCTACATCGTTAGATCAAATGAAAACATCTCTTGATTGTGATTCAGTCTGGCTTTGCAACTTTCTCTTAATTTTACCAAAACTTCAGTGGGATAAAATTAACTGCCTGCACATCATAATGGTCCTATTACTGATTTTAGACAATTTCAACCCCCTACCAACCTACTACCAAGGTCTAAAATTGAGCTAACAAAGAAGTACCAAAACTACAGTTCCACCAATTGCTATTGCAGCCTTGTCTCAACAGCAGGTCAATCTCTAAATTTGCCCACTGAAAATGCCCATCTTCTGTAAGGAAATTTAATATTTGGTCTTTATTGCCATTATCTTTCTTTGTCGTGTCTTCCTCCCCTCACCCCTAACTGGTCACGGCAGATAGCCACCTCTTCCTGAACCTGGTTCTGTTAGAAGGGAGGTTTTCCCTTCACTATCACCAAAACGGTTGCTCATAAGGGATGATATGATTGTTGGGGTTTTTTTCTCAGCTACAAATTTCTTCTTTGTATTATTGTCAGGTCTTTACCTTACAATATAAAGTGCCTTGAGGCAACTGTTTTTGTGATTTGGTGCTATATTAAAAAAAATGAATTGAATTGAATTTTCTTCCCTTGTTTTGAAAGACAGGACGGCGTCCTAACAGTTAGCAAAGCTTCACCACATTTAATGCAGGTTATTGAACTCCAGCACTTGATGTTTGCAGTGTTGGTGCCTTTCTGGGCATTTTTAATAGAATTACCTCATCATTAATATGTCTCACTGTGTGGTACAGAGTGTCTAAGAAGTTTGTGTTTTCTTTTTGGTGATTGACAAAAACAAAAATGTTGAGGCCTCAAAATTATAAGTTCAAAAACGAATAGGTGATGTCATGATGCCCATTGTCTATTTACAGTCTATGTGTACTATTCACACCGGTGTAGGGACTACTCAGGCAAAGGAAGTAAACTAAATGTAAGACCTATCTGTGGCCACACACACCTGCCATCACAGCAGCTTTCTGAGTGAACTGTCCAATTACTGAATTACTCTCAAACTTCTTTAAAAACAAAAAGCAAAGAAAGAGGTATGTGCATATAAATGGCTCTAATTCTTTAAAGGTTCATGTATTTTTCTTCAACCTTTTGAATTTAAGCTAAAAGCATACACTTTCAATTGAATCTTGATTCTTTTATTTCATATCTATTGTGGCTAAGAACAAAGCCAAAAGAGTGTGTCACCGTCCAAACATTTTTCGAGCATTACTGTAGATTTAATTTGTTATATGACAAATCAGAGAGAACAAAAGTAAAAGCCATATCTTAGAATGCAAAAGCACATTTATTTTTGAGATTTTGTTAAAGCTTTTAGTGAAACAAAACCTCCCTCTCTTCTAAATAACAGAATTTGAGGTGAGATGTTTAGAGGGAAGATGTCTCTTTGGTGGAACTACTCGGGAACATATGAAATGTGACAAGCATCCCCAACTAGACGCTACATTTTTGTAGGTGTCACAACCCAAAACCCCCTTTTTAGAACAACTGGTTTGACATGCAACAACTTTGCTTTCAATTTCAAGTTTCTCCTTAACTGAAAGTAACTGTCAGAAATATTCATTTCTGGGAAGAACTATGACTGAAAAAGAAGAGTGATACTTAAGTAACTAAATACATGTACTTGGATACTTTTTAAGCTTGGCTATCAAGCCGGTCTGTCACATCTAAAAGAAGCCACTGGAGAGACAATTAGCGTAATATGGGGTCAGTCGAGAGAGCAACCCGAACTCTGCCGTTCCTTCTCAGTCTCCTCCTCCTAAACTCCATCCAGCAGCTTGAGTCACTGCTAGCCCTTTGCCAGCTTGCCTCCTGCCCACACACAGCTTGGCCCTTAAGTCACCTGCACTAACCCACAGGATAAATAAACCATGTGCAGAGCAGGGTAGCCGCCAACCTGGGCTATTTTCAGCCCCACTGTGCTCTTTTTTTCCCCCTTCTTCTTTTCTTTACCGCCTTCTTCCTCAGTCCAAAATGTCTTCTTAAAAAGCATTTCCCCCTCTCAGTCTCAGATAAATAGAGCGTGCTTAGGCAGCATTACTGATCCATCTCGAAACAAGCCGGAGTCGTTGAGACGTGTCAACCTTTCACTATAACAACACAGGAAAAAGATATGGTTTTAAAATAAAAATGTAAGATTACTGATCCTTAATTGCACTGTTACAGTTAAAGCAAGACATCGTAAAGAATGACTGGGATATCTAAAGCTCGTGATCCCCGATTATACATTTTTCTGTGCAGCAAAAACTCATTTGTTATGCTCATTCCCTTGTCACCAAACTGCACGCCTCCTTCTATTCTTACATCTCATTTTACCTGTACTTCCTTCACACTCCCTCCTTACTTGTCCTACAAAAGCACCAGCCTCAACTTGTTTCGGGAGGATTGATTCTCAGATGGCATGAAACAAAAAAAGATTTTTCTGCAGGAAAAAAAAAAAAAAAAAAAAGAAAAGAAAAGAAATGAATTATTAGATAGAAATGGGCAGAAAAAAAAAGACTACTGCAGGAAACAAAAACAAAATAGAGAGTACAGTGGAAATGGCTTAAATGTCACCTGCCTTAGAGAGACAACTGTGGGATACTAAAACATCAGATTGCAGCACTGGGTGGAACAAAATCTCAAAAGTGGAACAAAATTAAAACGTAAATGCAAGATTTCCATTAGTTTTTCCCCTGTTTGAGGTCTGACTGGAGCTCATAATTATATCTCATGTTGCCAAAATTTTACAGCAGTGGTGCAGCCAACTGGTGAATTAGTACCACCAGCTGTTATCCATGTGTTAGGTCCTAATATTCACACAAAAGTATTCTTTTGGGGGGGAAAGACTAATGAGTTTTTCACCATATTTGAGATCCAACATTATAATTTAAGTGGTGCAAGCAGGATGACACTCGGCTTTAAGTTGTATGTAAGTTGTCATATATGAAGGTAATCTGCAGGGATGCATGGAAGATGAATGTTTATTAAATTTGCATTTTAAAGTGTGTAATAAAGCTGCACTTGAGCTCTCCTGCTGTGTTGGGCACTTTCACTGCTGACAGATGGCTTTTGTGTACAGGATTACTCCCCATTATGAGCCCTGAGCATTTACCTGCCGATCTGGATAATGTGGTTACGCTGGGCCTCAATCACTCTTTGGACATGGTCAGCACTAAATAGCCCTCGTTCAGCAATGTGCTGCAAATATTAATTTAATCCTCAGTAAGTGTGTTCAGATGATTTTTTTTGTTGTTGTTTTTTAATCCAATTCACCACTAGTAGAGAGATTGAGGAGTCAAAGGGGAATGTCATGGGAGCAAAGAGAACAAAGGATAGGGGCACAAGAGTGAGGCAGGCAAAGGGAGATAGTAAGAAGAGGCGAGAACATCTCATGAAAACATAATGAACACAGTCATGCCCATGAGGTTTGATGTGAGGAATGCACATCAAACCTCATGGAGTGTAATGTGAAGGGTTGAGATGAAGGAGGAATGCAGAAACTCTCTAAGAAGTGAAGGGGGGGGGGGGGGGGGGGGGGGTAAACACTGTGACTGAGATATGACATAACTTTGCAAACTCAGCACCAGAGCATGTGGCAGGTTCACGAGTCAGGCTGCGGAGAGCAGCTGTGCTGACCCACAAGCCGCTGGGCGGTGTGGGTGGTGGCTGTGCTCCACATCTGTCGCTTCGGGCCACAAACCCTGAGGAAATGCAAGCCTAAGTATATTCCTGCCAAGGGAAAGATTGGCTGCCCCCATTCCAGAGTCTGGTTCTTTTCCAGCTCCCAGCACGGCTGCAGTTGTCAGAGAAATCTGAGCTCATTGTCACCCTGAGGGTTGCTTTTGGAGAGTTCATCCTGGGGCTTAAGACCATCACCACAGGTTTTACAGCAGTCAAAAGAGAATTAAGATGTGAAAACACAACAAATGTGTTCAACTGCAACCCTGCAGACCAATGAATACAGAGAGGAAAACAGTGCAGAACTGAAAACTCCGCAGAGGCTTTATTTAGAGAGACACGAATGTGAGGATGCTGTTTGTAGATTACAGCTCAGCATTCAATACCATCGTTCCCTCGAAGCTGGACAGGAAACTGCAGGATCTAGGACTGAGCAGCTCCCTCTGCAGCTGGATCCTTAGCTTCCTGTCTGACAGACGCCAGGTGGTCAGACTGGGCAGCATCACCTCATCCCCCATCACACTGAACACTGGTGCTCCACAGGGGTGTGTACTGAGCCCTCTCCTGTACTCACTCTACACCTACGACTGCACAGCCACTAACAGCTCCAACATCATTGTGAAGTTTGCGGACGACACTACAGTGGTGGGTCTTATCACCAACGGTGATGAGACGGCTTACAGGGAGGAGGTCAGGGCCCTGACCCACTGGTGTCAAGACAACCATCTCACCCTCAACGTCGCAAAGACAAAGGAGTTGATAGTGGACTTCCGGAGGTGCAGAGAAGTACACACCCCCATCACCATCAACGGCGCTGCTGTGGAGAGAGTGAGCAGCTTCCGGTTCCTTGGCGTACACCTGGCTGAGGATCTTACGTGGTCAGTACACACAAACAAAACAGTGAAGAAGGCGCAGCAGCGCCTCTTCTTTCTCAGGAGACTGAAAAGATTCGGCATGAGCCCCCGCATCCTCAGGACCTTCTATCACTGTGCCATTGAGAGCATCCTCACTGGATGCATCACCACCTGGTACGGCAACAGCACTGCTTACAACCGCAAAGCTCTCCAGCGAGTAGTGCGGTGCTCTGAACGGATAATTGGAGGTGAGCTTCCCTCCCTCCAAGACATCTACAGGAAGCGGTGCCTGAGGAAAGCGGGGAGGATCATCAAGGACTCCAGTCACCCCAGCCATAAACTGTTCAGACTGCTTCCATCAGGAAGGAGGTTCTGCAGCATCCGGTCCCGTACCAGCAGACTGAGAGACAGCTTTTTCCATCAGGCCATCAGACTGCTGAACACGTCATAGACACCTCAGCTTCACTACTGGAACTTCAACATTATGCACTCCACACTGTATATAAATGCCACTGTTTTGCACATATTCAACTCTGTATATTTTATATATTTTATTATTATTATTATTATTATTATTTTATTTTTTTACTATTTAATTTGTAAAAATGTGTACACACACACACACACACACACACACACACACACACACACACACACACACACACACGTAGGAAAATATTTAGTATACACATCCAGAAATGCATACACTATTATATATTGTACATATATTTATTAGTTTCAGGTTGGCCATTCTTGTATTTTGCTCGTTTGTGTTGTTGTGTTTGCACATCTCTGTTGCTTGTGGGGCTCGCACACAAGAATTTCACTCGCATGTGCTGTGCCAGTGTGCCTGCACATGTGATGTGACAATAAAAAGTGATTTGATTTGATTTGATTTAACAGCTTTTCCCCCCTAAAGTATTCCAGTTATTTTACATCGCCCTTCCAAACAGTTACTGGTTTACGTTCTCTAGGTATTTATTTTGACCAAAGTTATTTTACATATTCTGCAGATGTGTGAAGTGACAGCTCTAAAACCACAATGCTTTGGGATATTTAATTAGGATATGCAGAATTTATAGCAAGTATACTAAAGCATGCACAGACCTTAGACTTTTATATGAGTTCTTCTTAAACAGGCTTTCTCATGACATCTACAGCTGCACAGCTTGCAAATGATGAAATATATAAAACACTGTTATTCTCATACCACCAGGCTCTCGCTTCTCTTCTCCGAGGCACAGCTTGTCTTACATTTTGTCAGCGAAATCTACAAATGCATGTTGCCTTCTTGAGACATGACAGCAGCGATCAGAGTACTGAAATTATAACACAACTGTCACGATAGCAGTGTGCTGGGAGCTTGCAAACACACATCTATTCCCCGGGTAGAGCTGTCAAAGCCTGACTTTGACAAACAAAAAAGGACCAAGCATCAGGCCAAGGGAAACGCTCATCAGAGTGAGACTCACTCTGTTCTCCTTTACTGGAGTTCACTGCTGAGTGGGTTCTTAAATAAGCCCAGTTTGCTCTCTACTATAGAAATACCTCAGAGTCCAATTAGCAGTGATCATTCTCTTCAACTGTTAAGGAGCAGAGGGGGAGCGCTGGGTGCTTTCGATAACGCTGCAATAAATACTGGCACGACATTACAGGAAAAATGTCATCCATTATGCTTTTCTTGCTTTAAAGCTGCAATCAGTTAAATGTCTTTAGGCAAATGTCTGACATTTTGGGGATTTTGAACATTTGAAAGGACACTTGTCTTATACAGCTACAGCCAGTGGGCTGTTAGCTTAGCACAAAAATAATAAAAAAAATAAAATAAAATCTGCCATCAAGCACCTCCAAAGCTCACTAACCAACACAATCTCTCTTTTTCAAACAGCACCGTCACAGATCATTGCTTTAAACAGTGTGCAGCATAGCAGCTAAATGCCATTTCACCCTGTTCAGCTTCAGAATACCACCAGCTAACCACTTCCTGCAGATCACAAAGACCTGTCATGTTTATGTTCATTAAACATGTCAGAGAAATATTTACTGCCAAACCATTTTGTAACTTATAGACAATAAGTATTAATTTGAAGTAAATTCTATATCTTACAGGAAACCAGTGCAGGGAGCAGAGAATTGGAACGATGTTTTCCCTTTAGCCAGTTTTTCTTAAAATCCCAGCTGCACCATTCGGAATGAAATGTAGCGTCTACACTGTAGAAGAGCGGCTGTAGTTAGTCAACTCTACAGGAGATGAAAGGATGAATACGTTTCTCTGCGGTTTGCTCTGACACTCTCACTCACTCTAAATTTCTAAAATACCAAACGGCTGATTTAGTTACAGCCTTAATATGTTGGGTAAAACCAGGCCCTCATCTTACACCAGGATTTATCACATTGGTTGAAATTTTTAGTGCCCTCGATTCTAGGTAGGAACTAATTTGCATCGGTGCATTTTTGTTTGCAGACAGGAGAGTCTCACAGCCTTGTTTCCATTTAATTAAGAGAAATTTTGTTGCTCCAGCTGTCCAATTTTTCAACACACAAACATAATACAGTAAATCAATAGAACTGAAGTCATTTGGTGAGACGGTGAATGGCCCACATTCACACCAGAGTAAAATAAATAAAATAAAATAATAATTTTATTTTTTCGTATTTACCGAATTACTCCAGTGGTGCAATCATGGAATCACCTCAACCGGTTGTATTCTGGTTATATTCCTATATAAATGAAAGGTTGCTGAGTGCATATGCCATTTTGCAGGTCAGTCACCATCCTGCAGCAACTATGTTACTATTTGTGGTAAAATTTCTTAATTTCTGTACCAAATCTTTGAGGTTCTGTCTGGATTCTGAAAGTAAGAAGTTACTAAATTTCTGTTTAATGCGAATTTTGTATGTAGATGGCAACAGATTTACAATTTTCTACAGCTTATCACATTTAATCGATGTATCATCACCAACAGATTCCATGTAATTACAAATTTAAAATGTGCTAAGACCTGAACCATCTAAGGACAGTAAGCAGTAGTGCTAAGGCACATCAGCTTCTCATGCAAATGTTTACAAAACAACAAATAAGTGCATTTGCTTTTTCTTTGACACTTCGATAGGTAGAATAAAGACTCGGACATCAACTTTTAATTAAACTCAAAAGTCTTCTGTCAAACTGAGTCTTATTTTCAAGCCAATACAAACATGTTTAAGATTTTTTATGAGAACATTTCAAACATATAATTCTCTTTTGGGAGCTTCTCTTTAATACACTGAAACTCAACAGCAGAGGAAATATCTTCTGCAAAAATATGGAGAAATAAGCTGGCACGACTCAACAGAAAACGATAACGTATTGTCAGCTCTCCGCATGCACCATCATTTGGAAAAATCTACCCTTGAGGTATCTTACAAGTGCAGAATAGTTCTTTCGTTTTCCACATTATATGGAATAAAAATATTTCTTTAAAAAAAAAAAGAAAAAAAGAGAGAGAAGTGATCCTGTCAGTTCAGTCGAGTTTTCAGTCTGTATTCGTGTCACAAACAGCTTGGAATAGTTTATCAGCCTCTTTTCTGTGTTTGATCTTTTTACAAAGAACAGTCTGTTGGGATATATCTCTTTCCTTATTCATCAAGTATGTTGCAATGAAACAATGAAAAGATTAACAACGCAATGCATCAAAGACAGTCTTCAAAGGAAGTGTATTTTCCAGTTTTCTGGAGCTACGCGGTGATGTAGATAACAAAAGGAAGTGGAGAGGAGAAATAAAGGCCTTAAACCTCTCCAGGGGAAACACCTCTCTGCTGCCACTATGTTCTGGCCAGATGTAATTTCCTGAGCAGCGTTCTGCTCTTCAAAGAGTGGAGAAATTGCCCTATCACAGTAGACACAGTAGAGAGGATGTGGGGGCTGTCTGAGTAACAGTCTTAGGCACATGTGCAGCAGATATTAACTACTACATAAATTATCCATCCCCCACAAATTAGAAGAAAAACACATAAAGGTCAATAAGATGTCTGAACGTGTATTAGACTCAGAACTACAGAGCCAGGAACGGGGTGACACGAAACAACTATTTACATGATTCATGTGCGCACATTTCATATTCCAGTGCTGAAATGAATTGTTGAGGCAGAACTAATCAAATGTTTGGGAGCATGTGCTCGCAACCAGAAAGCAGTTTTGAATTCTACGAAGGAAAAAAAAAGAAAAAGAAAATCATGATTCAATTCAATGTTTGGGTTAAAGAGAAGGGCAAGCAGCTCGGCCAACATCGGCTGTGTCATTAAAGCACCACAACACAACTGCAATCTTCACCTTTCAGTTCAAGGGGCTGTTTGGTTGGGTGGAATAAATATGTCCTATTGTGGAGAGAAAAAACTCATTACCAACCTTGTTATGTTTCTGTGTGCAACTTGAAGGTAGGTTGAAAGGTGATCTCAGACCATGTAATCTTAACAGAATGTCATCTTTAATGAGTATTTCTACTTGCGAAAAAAATAAATAAAAATCAAGCGTTCCTCCTGTAATGTGTGACAATTACTACCTTGAAACAGCCAGAATACACTTTGAAATTACAGTGTGAAGAAACTTCTTTAGCCACCATATATAGATTATATAGTGGCTAGGTAGAAAAAGTTCAGGAAGCACACACTCTTTCCCCCATAAAGTCAATGTTTGACAACCTCCCGTGTATCTTTAACGGCGAGTTTTGACACCTCGGTAAATATCAACGAAGATGTAGTTTGATGACCATCAGAATAGTTTCAGAGTTTTTCCAAGAGACCACCCTCACAAACTCCTGATGCACACCCAGTCATTTTGCTCTATAAGCAGGTCTGAAATATGACAGAAATCACTCAGTTCAGAAAAGAGCTTCTAGGGTTACTCCTAGCAGGCTTTCAAGGGGTAAAGATTATTACTTAACAGGACATCATATAAAAAAACAAAACAAAAAAAACCCATCTGGTCCTTAGCAGAGTCTAAAATTATTTAAATTCGACCTAAGAACAACAACAACACATGACATATACTGTGCTGTGTTTATGTTGTGGCCTTTTATGCAGCATTTCCTGGTATGGTTACATAATTTAAGAGTGTTCAAACCATTTGCCATTTTTCTTGCAAAAGATAAAGAAATGAGGGGAAGTTCAAGACTTTTGAAGACTACTGTAGATAAATGGTGCCAAAATACAGAAGTAAATGTCATGATTCAGGACCTTTAGCAGCAATAACTTGCAATAATTGTTTTTTGTATGACGTTATCACTCTTGCACATCACTGTTGTGGAGGTTTGGCCCACTCTTTACAATGTTGCTTTAGTTCATTGAAGTTTGCAAGCTTTCATCTATACACAGCTCTGTTAATGTCCCGCCACAGCAGCTCAGTCAGGTTGAAGTCTGGACTTTGACTGGGTCATTGTAGCACCTTGATTCTTTTCTTTTTCAGCCATTCTTTTGTAGATTTGCTGCTGTGCTTTGGATCGTTATCCTGCCGCATGACCTAATTTTAACCAAACTTTACTTGTTGGTCAGATGGCCCCACTTTTAACTCTGGATTGACGCAGTGACTGCAGTGTGTTCAGGTAAATCATCACCCCTCGTGCTCATCGTGCTCAGCAGTTATATGAACAGATGTTATGTGCTGATATGCTTTGTTTGCTTTTTGACCAAATGGGGGAAAAAGTGGGGAAACTTGTCTTACAGCAGAATATTTAAATTAAAAAAGATATCTGCTCATTTTTCTCTTTAGGAGGTTTAACCCTTGTTCTGAAGTTAATTACTGATTTTTTTGTAAAGAATGTCCTTTGTGGCCATCCAAGAAAAAGCTTTTACTTGGCAAACCCTCCAAACAAACCAAAATTGTTCTAATTATAATGACATGAACTTTAAAATTTTAAATGCTAACTGAGCCCTGTAATGTCTGAGAAGTAGCTGTTTATTTTTGTTTTGCAGTTTTCCTAAGCATTACCTGATCTGACCTTGAGTTGAATTTGCTGGGACAGCCACTCCCAGGAAGACTGAATGTTTTCCATTTGTTGGGGGAAAAAAAAAAAAAAAAAATCACCCAAGAGTGATGGACTTCAAATTGTTTGGAAATGACCTCCCAGATCAGTGGGCAGCCAGAATTGCGCTGCTGATGTCCTTCCACCTTGGCATCATGTTAACATACAGCTGAATGAACCAGACCATCAAAACGTCTTCTTTTATAGAGGTGATTGATTAATCCAATGCATTTGATTAGCAGCACTTAGGCGTTACTTATCCCCTTAATTCCTATGGAAGCAGTGAGGTTATTCTTAAGTTTTTCACAGGATTTTGCATTATGTTTTTCTTAAACAATTAATGATATGACATATGACATTTAAGATTGTATTTACCTAAGTTAAAGACATGGCAAGGATCAAATGACTTTTTAATAATGACCTGATAATAATAAAATAAATAAAATTTTAAAAAAAAACCCTCAGAATTCAAATAAGTTTATTTTTTCAATAATTTATATTGACTATATATAACTATATATGAAGATTTGTTTCCAGGTGGCCTCAACCTAAACCTATAAAAAGTCAACAGGTTTCACACGCATACGTACATTAATGCCAAAGGGAACTTCTTATTCTTGTCTTGTTTTTGTTTGTTTTTTTGCCATTCATACATTATTAGACCAGCACCCAATGTAATGTTTATGCCATAGATGCCCTAACAGTACTGGTAATTACCAAAATCATTCATAATTCAGCACATTAGTAACATTAGTATTTTTAATTAAAATGCCAAATTAGTTATTTACTTGCATTATTGAAAAGCAAAAAAAAAAAAATGTTTTAGTGGTTGAATGTTGTGCTTGATTAACTTTTGATTTCTCAGTGAAGTCCTGTGTGCCGGCTCAAATTATAAAAATATAGTAGAAGTATAAAAATGTGCATACAGAAACAAGTTTTTGACAGATGCCATAAAAACAAGACAGCAAATATTTTAGATCGTTAATATAAGCACTTTGCACACAATATTACAACAGTAGATGTTCAGATTAAATACTGCCAAAGTCTGACATAATAATGCAAGCAAATAAACCTTATCATCAATGACGTCAGGTTACAGACAACTGTATGAAATGTCCCCCCCCCCCCCCTTTCTGGTCACTCTGTATAATGTCATATGGAGGGAATATAGCTAATAAAATCATCTCTGAATCTTGCTGTACGACGAAAGTTACAGTCATCTGCTTAAAAAGGGGAAAAGGAGCCAGAAAAGAGTATAAACTGAGGGTATGTAGAAAGATCAGGGGCGTAATTTACAGGGGGGTTAGGGAGGTTATGCCCCCCCCCCCGATAATCAGACCTAGCCAATATAACCCGCCAATAAAATTATGAATTATCTTGCATAAACAGGCTGTTGATTTTCTTTACTCATCACCAGCAAAATAGTTGCATGTTTAATCATCTGGGAATTTACCCAGATTTATTCATTTATTTATTTAGACAGAGATCTTGACAACACCAATGTTCAGCACAAACTTATGCCCATGAACAAGATCTGACATTAAAGATCATTTTGAACTGAGAACCATGCAAAGCTTCTCTGTCAGGGCTTAAGAATAAAAATACAGAGCCCAAAATGACATCCCCCTCAAAGCATTTTTAAAGGAGGGAGAAATCACTGTTTAGAGAGGAAATTACTGTCATGCAGAGCAAAAGAAACAGTCTAAAGAGTCCAGGAAACAGTTAAAGAATTAATTAAAACAACAGAATACAACAGAGATAAAAGATTAAGGAAATGAAGCACTGGCTTTAGAAAGGATATAGCACATCAAAATACTAATACAATTTGTGTAGCATGTAAATTGCTATTTAAATATTCTGTATATGTGCAGAAATAATTAGCGCTCTGCAGTAATAATGAGGTAGAAGTCAGGTTTTCATTTGAAAGAGAAAAAGACCTTAAGTCTTCATTTTTTTCCAGTTCTCCAGTTAATATAAAGTCATTGTTGTCTCATTAAATTCGGTATAATGCCAGTTTCCATCAAGGAAAGTTTCATATTAACAGTCTTGCAGGCTTCCTTTTAATGTGAAAAAACAATAGAAGCTTTAAATCAGGGGACTAAGAATATGAAAATATAATTTATGTTAAATGGAGAACAGCAGCAGTGTGGAGAATGTAACTGTTGTTGAACTGATGGACCTAATACAGAGGAAATGGGCATTATAATAAAATAATAAACTAAGTAATTTCACCCTCTTAATGTTTTTTTTTAAACTCTGTCTGCATTAGTGCGCTGCCCCTCAGCTGTTATTTCATAGTCCTGATTTGAATGCCCTAGGAACACATATATATATTATAGTTTAGATTTTTTCATGCAAGTTAACTTAAGGCTGCACCTGTAAGCTCAAATAGCTCATCTCTTTAGGTATTCAAAGAGAATTTCTCTCTCTTCACACAACTTACTGTGTTGGATTGAGGAGAAACATTTCCCACTAACAACTCAGCCCTACAATTTAATGAATTGAATGATGTTCACTGAAGTTCCTCATTAATCACATTTTCGTCATCTAGCATACAACTGTGTGTCTTAGCATAAGTAGCAGCGATTAAGCTACAAATATGCGACTCCTCATTACAAGAGTATTAAACATCGTCTGTGAAGGTTCTCAGTCATCCAGGTCATCGTAGTCAAAGGAGCTTGCAAAGAAAAGCGTCTGGACTTCTTTAAGTTGCTTGAAGACGTTTCACCTCTCATCCGAGAAGCGTCTTCAGTTCTAAGGTCAAGTGGTGGGGAGTCCCCACCTGGTGGGGCCAGGTTTCACAATGAACTCACCCGAAACTCTGGCTGATTGGGACCCACACCCATTTTCACACCTTGGCTCAGGCGATTAGAGGATCATCAGGGGGTCCCTTTGTCCCTCTTTGGGGGGGATACTCCCATTAGGTTTAAATCTGGGACTCCCCACCATTTGACCTTAGAACTGAAGAAGCTTCTCGGATGAGAGGTGAAACGTCTTCAAGCAACTTAAAGAAGTCCAGACGCTTTTCTTTGAAAGCTCCTTTGACAGTATTAAACATCCATTTCCCATTTGTTGCTTATCAAGCTAGGCTTGCAAAGGGCTGCAAAAGGCTGTTTTGAGCAAGAGTTGGTCTACACACTGGTCAGGTCACCAGACCATCAGCAAGCTAACGCAGAGAGACAATCATGCACGCCCACGGCCCATTGACAGTCACTAGTTGACCTAACAGACAGGTCTTTGGACTGTAAACTGGAGCAAACCCACACATGTGTAGGGAGAATAACACACACTACACACACCTCAGATCTAAATCCAGAACCTCTCACCTATGAGTGGGGAGCACTCACCACTGCACCACAAACCAATACATATTCATAAAATCATTTATTTGACCCCTACTGTAGAAAAGTGTGAAAGGACTATTGTGAGTGTGCCTTTAAGTGTGACCTCTTTGAACAACTATTTATAATACCAGTATAATTAAGCCACATTTAATTCCAAGCTTGATTGCACAGCATGACAAAGAGACTTCTTATTTCCTTAACACACCTGTCCCTTTAAATCTCACCACTATAAAAAGGTAAAAAAAAAAAACAACAACAACAACAACCAAACCAAAAAAAACCTCAAAGCAATAAAATTTATTGAAATAGGAAGGACACTACTCAAAGTGTCTCAATAAAAAAAAGAAACAGACACCAAAGTGAGGAGCTAAAATATCGGTTGTCATATGCTGCATGTAAAGTCCTTTAATTAAGGCAATTTGTCATTTGGGCTATATCAATAAACTAGACTTGATGCACAATACAAATAGTGTGGGTGTGGAAAATGAAATATGAAATCAGAGGTTTAGCAGCCACAATCTTAAAGGTACAGGCTCTTTTTGTTTTAAGTCTGGAGTGAGAAACAACCCAGAAGCTTGCTTTAGAAGATCTACTAACTACTCTAATGCAAGCAAGGAGAGCTGTGACTGCTCTGACCATGCAGAGATCTAAGAGGTTTTGTTTTTTTAAATTTGAAGATTGTTGAAAGAAAAGAGGGGAGATGAAAATAGATCAGAGCTGCTGCGACTTGCTACCAGGCATGTCTGTTTTTTAAAAAAAGACACTCTAGTAGTGCTGCTTCCAACTACATGTGGAGACTCAAAAAAAGGCACCCAGTTGCTTTGCTTTTATTGGTTTAGCAGGAAAAATGGCAAAATTGCCCATAAGCAGAAATATCACTTCAAAGCTACTCCAGTGCAGCTGCTACACTAAGCGGCAGCTTTAAGAGCTCCTCTCTGGTGTCATTGTGGATGAATGCATGTCATTATATTCCTCCTTTAATCTCTTCGGACTGCACATGCACGCTTGTTCTTCCTCAAATCTGCTGGTTAGATCAAGGTAAAAACTCTTTGACGACTCGTGCGCCCGTGAATAATATCTGCCAGATAGTAACAGAGATGCTCACAGAAAGTAAACGGAAATCTTGTTAGGAAAACAACTACAACTGAACTTAATCCAATCTACTCAGCGAGCTCGCCGTTTCGAATGATCAATGTTCAGCTCCAAATTAAAAACCATGTCTGCTGCCAGTGACTTCTGGCTACAGCGTTTGGGTGGGCCGGCGTCAGCAGAAGGTTTTATAGCAGAGACATTACAGTCGGGCAGCTCTGCTCCTGTGCTGCAGGGGAAACGTACTTTTCCAGTCAGTCAGGCAGACATATATAATGTCAGTGGACTGCTTAAACAAATTTTGCCAGCTCCAGTGCATTATTTCACATCCATTCTCCACAAGGACATCTGTGCACATTGTTTACTGGTTTGTTTTATTTATTAGGATCCCCTTTAGCTATAAACACAAAGCACATCTAGTCTTCCTGGGGTAAAAATATACAACACATTTTCAAACAATGCCTCCCTTTCATTGTTTAAAGGATAAAATTAAAAACACTAAAAACCATTTTTATTTTAAAAAGGTAGACGCGAACATTTTTTTTTTTAAAAGCTGAAGGGATTCAAGCGAAATAACTAAAAAGCTCAAAACAATGCTTGATCATTTACTTTAACAAGAACTTGTTAGAAGACACGGAAGACTCACAGAAGTGAAAATGGGGGTTTTAAACATCTGCGTGCACTTGGGATTAAAAGAAATGGCGTACATGCCCATACAACAACACGTACTGTGGCAAATTTTGCCACATATATGCTTTAAAATATATATATTTTAGAATTGATCTAAATCTTACAGTATAAAGCTGGTTATTTTATCAAAAGCTTTATTTTCATGTTGATCTCTGTAACGATGGCTTTACACTGGATTTACCACAAGGTGTTTGTTCTGACTGTCAATGTTGCATTTGATTGGTTCAGTATCTGTGTGTGCAGATATGATTAATGGTTTGCAATTTCAATTTAGTTTCATTGGCTACATAGCAATTAACTATCCGAGGTGCTGACTTCAGCTGTTGCTCATTCCCATCTGGGATTCGAGCGCAGCCAACACAACTCCGCGTCATGATCTCAGTCCCTGGTTGGCGACTTTTATCAGTCTGGTCATTTGCCAACATAACAACTGGAGCCATAAAAGAAAGACAGCTAATGCTTGACACCGCATCCTCTGTACTTTAATATAGGAGAAACAAAATAGGGGCTCTGTCAAAACAGTATAAAACATTAAATCCCAAAAAAGCACATAACTCAAGGGATGAGCCAGTGTTGCAGCCTGTTGCAGAAAACACAATTTGTTCCCATTTGTTTAGTTGACTGTCCAAAAAGAAAAAAAAAAGAAAAAAAAAGCCAAAGATAGCAAAGAGGAGGAGGAGTTGTTCAGGAGGGAGGTACAACAGTGGGTGTCTTCAGCTATCTGTAAAACACGGTGGAGGCTCTGTTATGGTTTGCCGTTGCATTTCAGCAAGGAGTGTTGGGGATTTTTTTCAAAATTGATGGAATTGGGAACAGAAGAAAGTACCAGCCAATTTTGATCCACCATGCAATACAATCTGGAAAACATCTGATTGGCAACAGCTTCTCCTTCTTCTTCTTTTTTAATGTATCGACCAATTTTAAGTGTTTTTTTTTCCCCCTTTATTATTTTTCAGTAGCAGAGTAGAGTAGACAGGAAAGGAGGAAGAGAGTGTGGGAAACAACAGAGAGGAAACAGCCCAGGTTGAAATCACATCTGGACCCCTGCTGAGCTATACCAGCACTTCAGGTAACACTTACAGCTTTAATACCAAACACACTACCAATGCAGTAAAGGCATACCTGGATAGAAATAAAGCACAAACACACACACCATCAGTGATGGACTGGCCTCTTCAGAGCTCAGACCTCAGCATTATCATCTTGACAGAAAACAAAACAAAAGGCAGCCAACATCCAAAGAAAGGCTTTAAATGTCCTTCAAGAAGCATAGAGAATATTCCTGAAGACTACTTAAAGAAATTACATGAAAGCTTGCCTAAGATACTTCAGGCTGTGTTGAAAAGTAAAGGTGTTCATACCAACGAAAGCCTTCTAAGCTTGTTAGAATTGCTTGCACATGTTTCATTTCACATTTTCCTGACAAAATATAAAGAAGTGCAAAAGTGAGTGATCATCCCATGCACAGTTACCATTAAAAGTTGTGAAATTTGTTGACACTGAGTGTAGTGCACTGCATACTGTAATATGCATGTATGGATGAGTGTGCAGAACTGCTGATGACTCAGTATGGGAACCACTTGGGTCAGCAGGCATGCCCATCAAAATGCACTGAGGAAATTGTTTTTTTTAAAGTTTAACACAGTAATTTTTATCTCTGTTTTGTCACAGCCTGTTTAATAAAGCACTCTATCAATTAAATTTCAGCTTCAAAAAAGCCTGGACTGACATAAAACATCAATGTTTGTTCACGGCTCTGCAGACAGTTATTCTGTCAGATATATGAGAGGTTTCAGAAAAATTCCCAGCTATAATTACAGCTCGGTTGTTGCAAACTAGCAATTATAGAAACAATGTGACTAGAGCGTAATCCTTTAATAATCTTCTGATCAAATCTTCTGGAGCAATGACTTACCACTTTGAAGTCCTCTGCTCTGCACTCGGTGCCGTGGAAGTGGCAGGAGAGCAGCATGTCACTGATATCGTGGCCGGTACGGTCGTAGAATTCCCGCATGTTGAAGGGTCGCGGTTTAAAGTTGTGGAAGTCGGCTTTGACCTTGAGACTCTCCAGAACGCTCTCCTCCACCAGGTGCATGTCTCTGATCTCATACCTTTGAAATCAGATAGAGAAGGAGAGTTCATAGAAATGTTTCAGCAATTGCAAATTTCATGTCTCGTAGTTTGGTATGGACTCAGCCGCTTGCTTGAGCAGCACATCCCAGCAGTTCACAATCACTCCCTTATCACAGACTTTGTAAAGGTGCCTTTGTACACTTCCAAGAAAATTTATGAGCGTCTACACCAGTGAACCTTTACTCTCCTCAACCTAAAAATAATACTGCACAATGAATCATAAGGTGCAGAAACCAGACGATAAAAATGTACAAGATGGTTTTTCTGTGGCATTTTCCACCTCTCAGATGACAAGGACTACCAAAGTGTAAAGCTTTATTTTATATTACAGTGCATTATAAAGTTGAGACAGGAGCTGTACAAGGCCATTAACCCAGTAGTCCCTTCACTGCAACAGTTCCAGGCTGCATGGTATTTCAATTTGAACCAACCTTATGTTGACTGGATTATGTTGCCTGTCAGAACATTTGGTTAAACTTTCATGTGAATTTTTAAGCTGACTGTCTCCTTCAGAAGTAAAAGTAACTAAATCTTTTAAATCCATGGCAGAGGTATGGTGAAAAAAAAAAAAGGGAATTTTTCAGAACAATGGAATCATTAATATATTTCTGGGTCACAGTTCAGCTGGTAGAGGAAGCCATAACAGAATTACCACCATGTTTGAAAGATGAGACATTATGGTGGGAAACGTGATGGCTTTTTGCTTCACATGGTGCTCTTTCTATCATTTTGACAGAAGCTCATTTTTGTTTCATCAATCAACAAAACTTAGTTTTGTTACTTAGATTATGGACATTAGCAAAGAAACATGTGCACCCACATCCCAGAGAGCATTCTCCAGCTAGCAGTTCATGAACATACTCAAATACAGTCATGGTCCCTGTTATATGTGCTGGTTTGCTGTCCTTTTGCTGAATTTTCTCCTTCCTTCTGTGCTTCCCCATCAGTGTAAGCTATTTGTTATTTCCGGTTTTACTTTGAAGTCTCGTTCTGTGTATCTCCATGCTTTTGCTCCTGAGCCCTCTGGCTCACCTTAATTGTGTCTCTTTCTGAAATCAGCCCTCTAAGTGTGCATACACACATACACACCAGCCAATTCATTAGCTACACCTTGCTGGTACCAGGGTGCACTCTTTGTCTTAAAAAGTGCCTTAAATTATTATGGCACAGATTCAGCAAGGTGCAGGGAAAATTCTGAGATTTTGATCCATGTTGACAAGATGGAATCACACAGTCACTGTAGGCTGAAGCATTTGAACAATGATCAACTGCCACTAAGGGGCACACCACCAAGAACCACTGGTACAAGGCAGGATGGAGCCATGCTTTCATGCTGACTCTACCATCTGAATGTTCCAGCAGAACTCGAGACTCATCAGACCACAACAGAGCACAGGTGAACTGTCGCCTCCATTTCCCGTTTCTGTCTGACATTAGTAACACCCAGTGTAATCTGCTGCTACTGTAGCCCATATCTTTCAAGGTTTGACTTAATGTACTCGCAGAGATACTCTTCTGAATAGTGGTTATTTGAGTTACTGTTGCCTTCCTAACAGCTGGAAACATTTTGACTAGTCTCCACTAATCTCTGGCATTAGGAATTCATTTTCTCCCAAAGCATTCCCATTCAATGGATATTTTATACTTTTTTGGGAGGGGACCATTCTCTGTAAAACCTGAAGATGCTTCTGTTGGAACCCCCCCCCCCCACAGCTTCTCAAAAACCCAGGCTAGCTTGTGTGGCACCACCAACAACGCCACTTTTGAACTTTTAACTCACGTTTCTTGCCCGCTTTAGCAAGTCATTTTGACTATGTCTACGTGCCTAAATGCAACGAGTTGACGCCATGTAATCTGCTGATTAACATTGAACGGGTGTATCTAATGAAGTGGCCAGTGAGTGCATAGTTTTGTCCTTTTATCAGATTGTCCGTTTACCTTCTGAATCTTTGTCTGTGCACTTCGTTCAATTATATCAAATACACATTTTAGTTAAGTTAGCAAATGTCAGCTAGCTAACAAGCTTAACATCAAAAAGTTTGCATAGTTATTGTAGCCATCTTGGAATATTAATAAAGTAGCATCCACTAACCAACCCTAGAGTGGCCACAATTGATATCTGTATAGTTGCTAATGGTGGGGACCTTCACAGGATGCCAAGGAAAAGTACAGTAAATAATAAAAAGCTAACTCTTTCCCCATAAAAACAGGTTCAGGTAGCAAACAATCTGACAATGAACAAAGGTAAAAATAAGACTACATATGCACAAAAAGCTGCTTAACCAAGTACGCACATGAGGAAACAATCAAACCAGGACAGACAGTCACAGGGGAAGGAAATCAGACAGCAGAAGGCAAGACACAGGCTGAAACAATCAGGCAGAAAGCGAAGATGCAGGCAAGGAAGTGATAAATAAATAAATGATAAATGTTAAACTAAGGTACGAGCATAGAAACAAGAAAGAGAGAGGCAAAGACAGGGAAACAGGAGACACTGGGAACATTAAAAGCAGAAGATAGTATATTAAACAGAAAAAAAAATCAAAAAGCCTAATTAGGTCTGTGTTTTAGCATTTAATACCCATATTAATGAGTTTCTCATCTGTAATATCATGTATGATGTTTAACATAGCTCTGCCTCACTGATAGCTTGGCATTCAGTTACATTTCTGTTGGTTTCGTCTGTTTCTCCTGACAGACTCTTAACTATAAAGGCCTATGTGTAACGTAGTGGGGAGCCAGACAACCCACATCATACGCAGCATTATCGGTAGCACTGGGAAATTTACTTTCATTTAATGGAGCTCACAAAAATCTGACCACGCTGCCTTGTATTAAAAGTGAGCAGAATAGCTGTAAATGCAGCCGCTCTCCAGCCTTGCTGTGATCTCCCACTGAGCTATTATTAAAAATGTCACCATTTTAATGGACTCACCAAAGAGCAGACTACTCCAGCCCCCCATCTCACCCCACCTCAAACGCTGCTTCAAATGAAAGGATTTTTTAGAAATTTCTCATATGAATGTACTGTGAATATGGTCTTTTATTGTGGCAAATACAATTAATACACACCATGTGTTTTATGTGCAACATGAATAAGAATGAGATCCAGTGGCTGCTTACTTTAAGAATGGAGTCGGTAATGTGCAATTATGCCAAGCTATTAAAATTTCTTATAAAAACAGGGTGCAGTAAATGCTTTTCTTTTCATTTTGCGGAAGGCAAAAGGGCATCCAACTAAGTGAAATCATCAAAACAACAGATCAATAACAACTAGCTTCATTCTGGTTTAAAAATAAGTTCATAGATTTTAGACATTAAGAAGAGCCTAACCTTATTAGGATGGGGCAGGGAGCGCTTTTGTTTGATTGAAAGTGAACTTAATTGAGGAGAGGCATTGACTCCCTGCTGTTTGTACTGTGGACAAACCTGCCAAGAAGGCACTTATGAGATAAAATCCCAGAAGTACAAGCCGACAGGATCAGCAGAGAGTGACACTTCAGTATGTGCACAGCTTAAATATCATGCCACAAGACATTTCCCAGACCAGTGACTCCAAACATGGGAAGTAGGTGGAGAATGATCTTAAATGGATTTCATGCAACGAGCACTTTCATTTCTGGCTGGGGTATAACAGCTAAGTGTGTTGTTGCATCGCCTCTCTACCTTGCCAAGGGAGGCAGGATAATGAGCACTAAACCTACTTCAGAGTGTAAGAGTTGAGATAAGTACACAAGGAAAGAAACTTAGAAGGAAATTCAACCCCTTTCTGATTTGGTGGCCAACTTTGACAAAAAATTCAAAGGGATTAGGAGATGAATTGATGTAGAAAAATCCAGATGGCAAGTGTTGATCATCAGCCACACCAGCCTCACAGGAAAACAAAGCTAATTTTACTCTTCAACTTCAATTTCTGTTAAAGATTTAGAATAGAAATTGTCTCCATCTCCATGTTAAAGTAAACCCACCAGATGCTGAGTCTTCTCCTTGATCTCTTTAACAGACAACATGTTCAAGCCTGGCATAATCTGAGGACACTTTCGTGTTTTTGATGACTCGGGTGAAACAACGGTCCAAACTCTCCTGAAATGCTCTCAAGCCCTGATTGTAGTGAATGTCAAAATCTTGCTAATTGTTGCATTATTGCTACCTCTGTTGACATTTGGAAGAAAAAAAAAATATTACAACACCACAGGGAAAGCAATCAAACAGCGTCTTAAGCAAGGATTAACGCAGCCTCTTGTTTTTGCCTGCCTCTTCAACAGCCCTGTGCGTGATCATAATCAGCATTCATTCTGAACACCTCCACGTAATATAACATTTAAAATCTACTGAGTAGATTTAATGTGCAGGAGGAGAATTTTTGGTGAGGTTTCACTGACATGAAGGATGTAAGTATGTGAACGACAAAAATAAATAAATAAATAAAAAAAAATACCCACAGCGTCTGCCATTTCACTTGCAATCAAAGGAAGCAGACTTTCCACATCTTTTCCTCCTGTGCATGCTGTACAGTACGACGCTGCTTCCAGCTCCATTACCCAGAGCCTTCAGCTGCACCAACAAGGCGGCTGGAGTTTTCTGATTAGTACGCCTTAGTTAATTCAAGCCTGCCAAGCATGCTCTCTCCAAGCCCTGAATCACTCAACAAGGTATGAACTATTAGGGCTTGCTGGATAAAGGAGTGCAAACTGCCAGTGGGGGATGAAGAACTCAATCCTATGCTTAAAACTGGGGTATGCTTTGAAGGTGGGGCCACTGGACTTTAAAAGAAAATCCAGATTAACCTTTCAGCACATTGTAGTTTAAGTGATCTAAGAAGTAACTAGACTACTGCACCTTCTCTAGCCTGTAATGCAAGAATTTGACCACAGAGGTCATAGAGTAGTAGAAAGTGGTAAGACATAGTGGCATAGTGGGTTAAGTAGAGTTCTTTCCACAGGAAAGCAGGTTTGGAATCCCAAGTGAAGCCAAAAGTCAGTGTAAACTTATTTTAGTGCATATGCCATGCTCATCAGGTGGGAGGGAATTTATTTTTCGTCTTTCTTAGACTTCTGCCAGTTTTCAGTAACAATGCTGCAAAATACAACCACTCTGTTACATTCCTGTATTGAAAATATCACCTAGAAGTATGTATGATTTATTCTAAAAATATGTCTAAATGGACAAAAAACAGAATATTAAAAGACAATTTGCTAATTAATCTGGAACAACGTTTGATAAAAACATTAAATGTTTTATCTAAACTTTGAAAGTGTGAATTACTTTACTAACTATCATAGGGTGAAAAGCAGGTACGCCTGTTGGGTGGTTGGTGCCTATCCCAGCTGTCATAGGACATAGTGTGCTACACCCTGGACAGGCCACTAGGCAGCACAGCTCATATTCACACAATTAACCTAGCGTGCATGTTTTTGCACATTTGTACTCGTTTGTGTGGGAGGAAGTCAAAGTACCCAAACTCCACCCTTCCGGAGTTCGAACCCAGGAATTTCTTTTTATGAGGCATCGGTGCTAACCACTGGTGCAGTGGGGTGTAAAATATGGGGCGTTTTAAATGCCCAGCTAAAAGGGCAATATTAAATGCAGTAATTCTCCTGTAGCGGAGGCAGAGTTGGAAATTAAATTCGGAGCGCTCTCTATTAACTTTTCTTTAACAGCTACCTTTGGTTGAGAAGGGCCAGCAGCTCCCCTGCGTGGTACAGGTCGTTGCGCGTCACGCGGCTGAAGCGGAAAGCGTTCAGGTTGCAGAAAGTGACGGCGGGGAACGTCATGATCGGGGTCGTGACCTCATCCAGTTTGGTGACGTGAGGGTACTCGAGGTAGAAGTGGATCCGGTCCACGCACACGTACAGCAAGAAGGTCAGAGAGCCCAAGAAAAACACGAGCCACAGGCAGCGTTTGACGCAGAACCGCTCGTACGTGAAGATGTGAGAGATTCCGTGCAGGGTCGAGCTGTGCGCAAAAACTTCTATGGGTGGAGGTTGATTTGACTCCATTTCTTCGGTTTCCACTTTGAGATCCATTGTTCACCGTGCAGCCCTCTCGAGTTGTATGCCAGAGTCAGAAAGCGGCTTCAAAACAGAAAATATTCATTCACCTGTGGCATAAATTCTCATTATCCACGCGAACAGGTCCAAACGTGCAGATAACCTCTCCGTCACCTGGTGCGGTTCGGACGCCATCGCTCATACACACCGACAAAACATTTTAAGCTTTAAAGAAAGTCAGGCGAGCGAGAGATGTGTGCAGAAGTAGCGCCTTTGAAAAAAAGCACAATGACTCCAATGCGTGCATAACCGAGACGCCAAAGCGAATGTCCATCACCGCTGCGCTACAATGATGTTTTGCAGGTTTCTCGCTGGGCTGCAGAAAAGCAAAGAACAATATAAGGGCTGACAAAGTGCTTCATCAGCCTGGAAATTCGCTGGTCGATTATAAGTCCAGTGAAGCACGCGTCGTTCCTGCGCGACAGCGAGAAGAAAGCCGGAGCTGTGGGAGAAATGGAAATCCTTCTTGGCACTTCAGCCCGTTCATAAAGAGTTCCTCTGTAGCTGCGCTGCACGCATGCCCCTTACAGTCAGTCCGCAGATTTTCAGGTCAGACCCGGAGATTTTTTTTTTTATACCCTACTCAGGAATCTGAAAACCTGTTTAGGAGTCAGACGGTTGGTTGTTGTGGTGAGTCGTGAGGTTTCCTCCCCCCGCGCGCTCATTTATGTCTGTCTGCAAGCAGCAGTGGACTGAAGCTCTGCTGTTCACCTGCGAGTTAGTTACTCCAGTTGTTTTTTATATGTCAGCACTACACAAGCTGGCAGCCGGGAGGAAGAAAAAAAAAAAAGAGAGCGAGAGGTGGGATTTCAGAGACTGTGCAGATTAAAGTGGATTTGTTATCTTGGGATATATTTATTTAAAAATATAATTGAATCAGTGATTTACACCCTATCGATATTTCAGGGATTCAATAGAATATTGAGCAAGTCATTTATACAGATTGTTAACTTTGGTCTAAAATGATCAAAGCATATCACCATCCTTAAAATATACAAACTTGCCTCGGGGCTTAAATGAGGCTTTGGTGATTCACTGGGCATATAAGAACAGCTACTTGGCATATATTTAAGTCAGTGACTGACTTAACTGTGCGTTTTCATTTTTATTTTGTCCTGGCTCTTAGACAAAGTAACGGACAAAACTTGTTTTTGTGTCTAGGAATTTTATTTTATTTTACTTTACGTTGCTGAGTTAAACTAACACGTTTCTAAATACTTAACCAGCTAGAGCAACCGAAAAAAGCAACTTTTTTCAACCCCCTTTGTTTTATCTAAGGGAGATGCAGTAAGTGCGTTGTAATATGTGTTGGTTTATGTGGCTGACTCAATTTTTGTATGTTTTTTTGTTCACATAAGATTACCTGTTTAAATGAGGGAATAAGAAGAAGAAGAAGAAGAAGAAGAACGCCCCCTCAACTTGGACTTGCAAATCAGAAAGTTGCAGCAGACCAAAGTACCCCAAGTTAGCAATCCAAGATAGCAGGACCGAAATAAACAGTTGTAAAACTGTAAACTTTTAAATGTGTACTGCAACTGTATATTTTTGACTCACTAAATAAGCCATACACCGAGCGCTGATCAGGCTCCATCCATGAATGTGTTTGAAACACAAAAGTATTATGTTGTACTGCTAGTATTACCCGAATGACTATTTTGCTAAGAACCAAAACAAATCCTTATTTTCTCACTTTTTCTAGAACAAGCTAACTCAGGAGTGACATGACTCCTGATTAAAACTCCCATGCCACTGGTTCAATCACTGTCTCATCTTGGACCACTTGCATGCCTCCCACCAGACACATTGTTAAAAGTCCTTTTTGAAGGACTTTGGTTCGAACTGGTGCATACATGCGAGAACACTCAAAATCCCCAAAACATGGTAAATGGCCTGTATTTATATAGTGCTTTACTAGTCCCTAAGGACCCCAAAGCGCTTTACATATCCAGTCATCCACCCATTCACGCAAAACATGCTTTTTTGGAAACTCTCTGGCCGAGTCATCCAGCAGTCACAGTTTGTCCCTTGTTTGTCAGCACTTCACAGATTCTTACATTTGCTCATTTTACCTTTTTGCAGAGCATTAACTTCAAGAACTGAGTGTTCACCTGCTACTCAATACATGCCTCTCCATGGCAGGTGCCATTGCAGAGAGATAATCAGAGTTATTATTAGCACCTGTCAGGGATTGTAACATTTTGCCTGATCATTTGGAAAACCTGAAAGGTGTATAATAGTAAAACTGACAAAATGAGTCATTTGGATGAAAAAAATTCTATTGCGATATTATGGCAGCATCCATCTGTCTGTCTGTCTGTGTTTTTTGTTTTCTTCTAGCTTTGTTTCTAGCACACTTGCGTTGTATTAAGAACTGATCAGCTGCTAGCTAAAATGGATGCTCTAAGCTGTGAGTCTACACAATACAGTACAACCTAACTTTTCCCACAGAATGGGAGTTAAAAGAAAAAGTTGTAAACTTCCCACTGTAATTGTTTAGAATCAAATGTCAGATCAAAAGAGCAAGACATTTACGTATTCAAGCTGAGCTGAAAGAAAGTAAATACCGGACCTATATTTGTCAGGCAAAATCCAAATGAATGAGAGAATAGTGAACAGCCAATTTGGCAGAAGGTTTTCAGAGAACATTATTTCCTGTTAAACAGAAACTATTTGGGTGCTTTGACTGTTTTTTGTTATAGGAGTAAGAGCTACATCTTCCAGCTTAAGGGAAGTGATTCCTTATGTGTACTGAAGTTCCTTTGAACTCTAAAAGAAGAAAAAGTTTGGGAGAAAAAAGGGGAGGGAACTGCATAATCAGTGAATCTTTGAAGTTAAAGGAACAAAGTGATTTGAATCTGCAAAGATATTCATGATTTCCACCTTTATAATATCAACCTAGAAGGTGATAGTTAACGCCATGTACGTTATTGCATTTTTAAAGAGGACAGACTCTCACATAGCAGATGACTTCACTCACCCTCTGTAATTTAAAGTCAAATTCAAAGAAAATAATTTCAGCACACAAAGGAGAAAACTGAATTTTCCACAGGTTCATTCCTTACACAGACAATCCCAACGCCAGGATTAAAGTCATATTACTCCTCATATGAATTAAAAAAGACATGAGCAGTTCTTTTGTTTGACTGCAGCCTCAGAGAGAAAAGAGCCTGTTATCCCTGTAGGGGATAAGGATATAGTGGGGTACATTACAAGGACTGAAATACAGACTTAAAGATTTAGAAAGATTGCTGAGTTTTGAGGCCAAAAACGCAATAAAGAAAGTCAATTTCAGTGGTATTTGGAACTAAACAGACCATACAAAACAATACAATAAAGTGCAATACGTTAAATAAATACTCCAGCAATTTAATATTCTACTTTCATAATAATACTGGTGATCTCCAAAGATGCAACATTAAAAAATAAAAACAAAACAGAGGTGAAATTAAGATGAAACTCAAAAGCATCTTTTATTAGACAGTCTAAAGATGTGGAAGGAGACTCTCCCCAAAACAGGATCATTATGAGCTACACAGGAAGGAAAAATAATGATATGTGCCACGTTTAGATTGGACCCATGAATAAACAATGACATTTTATCCTCAGCTGGATGTTGGCGTGAAAAATAGATCCGGCTGTGCAACATGGCTGAATCAAGCTTTGTTAATATCACAAAATATTTATCACATGTCATGAAAGATGCATTGAGCTCCCTAAATACCTCAGCATGAGAAGAAAAAGTCCTCATCTCTGACATTAAATGTCCTGTAACATTCGGCACTGTGCCTTGGAGCAGTTCTTATCTCAAATAAACAGCTATATGTGTTGCAGAATGTGTATTGAATTAAATATATATATATAGACATTTTTATGTGATTCAAGCAAAGCCTTTTCCACATGTTTACAGTCATGACTGCATGATGTCTCTCTTACGTACAGTCATATGGTGGAAAGAAACTGAATGTTTTATTCATGGACTGTACTGTACTACTCAAGAATAAGAACTGTAAGTATTTTACTTTAAATGGGTACTTGAGTATTTCCAATTTTCTGCTTTATATCCATATTTTTTTCTAATCAAATATATTTAATTATAAGGTTTATTTGCTTTAGTGATTGTTACTTTTGAATTTTGTCTCCTCCTTTGTAAATCAAACTCTCATCTGGTGCCTCATAAAACTATATATGAACTAGCTTAGCTTCCTACTACAGGGAGTGTCAAACATGTGGCCCAGGGGCTAGGAAAGGCCCACTAAAGGCTTCAATTTGGCCCACTGGATGGCTTTAGAAAATAATTTAAATAAGAGAAAGGAATACATTTTCCACTCGTAGCTATATTTTGGTTAGTTTTACAGTCTTCTCATAGCCTGGCAAGCTACACCAGAGTAAGTAAGTAAAAGATAAACCATTATAAACCATTAAAAAACAGAAAGGACCCTGTTTGTTAATGCTTACTTTAGAAATTTCAGTTGTTGTTGTTGTTGTTTTTTGTTTTTTGTTTGTTTTTGGGTTTGTTTGTTTTTACAGTGGTTCCATTGTAAAATATTAAAAGAGGGATATTTTCTCTGAACTAACAGAAAATTTCAGATTTTCTTCACAGTAATTAAAAACTGAATGGGCTGCCAGGTAATTATGATTAAAAAAAATCATTAGTAAAAGTCATGAAGGACCTTCACTTCTAAACAAGCTCAATGCTCAAAAACATGAAAGGAACTCGTCACAATATATCACAAAGATGATGCTGTTGGCAGCATATTGTTCACCACAGCATCTCCAGACTCTCTCATGTCTGTCACACGTGCTCAGTGTGAACCTGCTGTCATTTCTGAAGAGAACAGTGCAGTGCCAGTGGCAGACCTGCTGACTGAGCTGCATGCCACTGGTTTATGAGCACAGGTCCCATCAAAGGACATTGGACTCTCATGTCATGCTCACTGAGTCTGATTCTACTGCTCTGGCAGTGATCTTCCTCTTCCTCCTCGTGCAGTGGAGCAGATACAGGTCCCGCTCCTGGGCTGAAGCCCTTCTATGGCTCTCTTCCACTCACTCATGTAGCAGTCTGTCTTCTGGCATCTCCTCCACACTCTTGAGACTGTGCTGAGAGACACAGCAAACCTTATTGCAACAACACATATGGATTGTGCCACTCTGGAGGAGCTGTGAAACCTGACTAAGCTGCAGGTCTAATGCAACCTGAAGTGACAAGGGAACTAGCAAAAGGCAAGGCTAAAGAAAAATCAGTCAGGAGGGATAAGAAGAGACCAATGTTCTGTTCAAAAGCATTCCCTTTTGGGGGGATTGCCTTTTGTTGCCTCTGCAGTGCACCTGTTGTCACTTCCATTTGCAGCAATGTAGCTGAAATTGATGCACAGTGCTTTATACTTCCCTGAAGTTTATCTGGCCTTGTGTTACACTGTGATGGTCAAGTGTTCCCTTATTTTTATTTTTTATTTTTTTGAGTAGCATAGTTTACACTCTTGTAGTGGTCTTTTTACTTACATAAAGGATCTGAATATTTCATGTACTGATTCACTGCCTGGTTTGAAGCCGATGTTGTACAGAGGATATTTTTCCTCCATTTACTATTCTTTAAACAAATTCAGCTGCCACCAGAAACTGAAGTTGGCATTTGAGAGACGTTATATTTCACAATACAATCTCATATTATTTATGCTGTATATTAAGAGCTCATTATTACATATTTATATTACAGGGTGATTCCAATATGGTAACTGGTATGATTACTTTTAAGCTGTGGAAGTGGAAAATGGGAGTGAATAAAGAATTCACTATTTACCAACATGGAGCTCCTGGCAGTACCATCTGCATATCCTCCTTCACTACATCCATGAACACCGTCCCTCCTCTGCAGTTGTCCAAACCATCTCACCCTAGTCTCTTTAACTTTGTCTCCAAACTGCTCAACCTGAGGTGTCCCTGTGATACTCCCTCTGATTCTAGTCCGGTCCATCTTGGTCACATCAAATAAATAATAATAATAATTACTGATATATGATCGGAGTATCCACCTCCTGTCTTTTTATTAGTGACACTGTCTCCAAAACACAATTCCTAGCAGCTCTCACTACCATCTTGTAAACCTTCCCTTTTCCTCTTGTTGCTATCCTTCTGTCACAAATCACCCCCGACACACATCTCTACCTCCTCCACCCTGGCTTCACCTCTCTTTTTGTGCAATTCAATTAAATTCAGTTGCATTTATATAGCACCAAATCACAACCAAAGTTGCCTGAAGGCACTGAATATTGTAAGGTAAAGACCCTACAACAATACAGAGAAACCCCAACAATCAGATGCACACTGTCCCTATGTGTCAATTTGTGTGCTGTATTGTAATAATGTTTGCATAAAATGTATTTTGTACTAGCTCTTCACTGAAGTCGTGTCAGGTTTAATAGACCTTGTGGTCGGTACTGTATATAGAAACACCCGTCCATCCATCCATGTCGTTGCAAAGGCTGTATCCTGTCCCAGCTAGGCTGTTGCTGAGCCACTCCCAGAGTGACCAACAACCATTCATGCACACATTCAATAATACTAATAATAATTCAGTAATACTGAAATACATACATGTATTATCCATGCCACGCAGTGGGCTAAATCCTGTAAAAGTAGATTGAAAAATGCATGGAAGAAAACATGTTTGCTCTTATATACATCACAACTGCTCATAGAAAAAATACAGCTAGGGCCATAAATCACCTACTAGGCTGTTTAAAGGTTAAACTAATAATTAATATTGAAAATGTATTGTTGTGAATCTAATATTACTAAAATATTCCAAAAGTGTTGCTCCCTTCTGTTAAATGCTTTATTGCATGATGTTTATATTACTGTATGTATTATTTATTATGGATAGAATAAATAATATATAATGCATCAATTATGTAAGGATAATTGATAATAGGCAGGCTGCTGTCCGTGGTACTGATCAATGTTTTGGCCACGCGGGTGTCGGTGCTACTCTCCAGGCCTGCAGGGGGCGGCAGAGCGCGCAGCTGCTACATTTGATGAGCAAAAGGAGCTAAAACGTGAACAGCAGCAGCCGCAGCGAAAACATGGCGATGCCCGTGAGTGCGGCTCGTGTCTGTCGCCTGGCAGGACGCACTGTTTCCTCCCTGTCAGCCGGACACAGACGGGCTGTCAACCTGCCAGCGAGGACCTGCTTCATCTCCACATCCACGGCCAGCAGTGAGTTAATGTAGTGGTTAAATAAAGGTTAGCTTTTGAGCCCGCCCCCTTAGAGGTCAGTGTCTCAACAGGCGTAACCTGACAGCTAACGGGTTATGTTTGTTAGTGTGGATTCTCCGTTATGGCCTACCTTTTCTGTAGTAGTAAGGGCTGTAAGTGGTCATAAAATCCGATTAAATTTATATTTAAAGCAAAAACAAAAAAACAAAGAAAGCTGTGCGGATACGCCTGACTGATGTTTTCACACGGAGCCGTAGCTGTCTTTGTACCTTGAAATGCACGCCCATTGGGACTAAAATTTTAATAAACATAGACCATAGTATGTGTGAACAGTGTTGAAGTAATAGAAGTTTAAACTGAAATAAAAAGCAGCGAAACAAGTACTGTCCGAAAATAGGTGCATTAAACTCCTGCCTTCAAATGTTTTTCTGAGGAAATGTACCTTTAAATGAGCAGTTTTATTACTTTTCTAATGTCCATTGCATTCAGAAAACACTTGAGCACCTGTGCATACTAAGATCTACTGTAGTCAGGCTAGTAATTGTACGATAATGTACAACAGACCGATGGGCTTAAACCTGGGAGAAAAATCAGGGTTTTTAACATTTCGAGTTGCCAAGTAATGCACTGATAATTGTTGGCAAGTTTAGAAGATGTCTAAATGCAGAATGAATGATTTTCAAATCTCATAAACCTGTATTTTATTCCTAATAGAAAAGAGAAAACATATCAAATGTGTTTGGGGTTTTTTAATGAATAAATATTAGCTCACTTTGAAGTTGATGCGAGCAACGTATCTCAAAAAAGTTGGCACAAGGGGTGCCACTTTGGCTCAGTGGGTGAGTAGGTGAACACATAAGAAAAGACTAAGAAAGTAAGTGTTCATTAAGGGCATCTTGGAGAGGGCAGTTTCTCAGGAGTAAAAATGTGTAGAGGTTCACCAGTCTGCAAAACAAATCAATCTACACGTTGTGGAACAATTCAGGATAATGTTATTCGACATAAAATTGCAAAGACTTTGAATATCTCATCATCTACAGTGTATAATATCAAAAGATTTAAAGAAACTGGTGAAATCTTTGTGTGCAAGGGACAAAGCTCAAATTCTGTATTGGGTGCCTGTGATCTTCAGGCCCTAAGGCAGCAAAAAAACAAAAACAAAACAGGCATGGAAATCACTGTGAACACAGTTCACTGTGCCATCACAAATTCAGGATAAAGGTCTGTAAAGAAAAAGCTATATGTGAACGTGCACCAGGAATGCTGCTGTTTTCACTGAAAGCTACTTTAAAATGGACCGAGTCAAAGTGGAAAACTGTTCTGTGATCACCTGAATTGAAATTTGAAGTTCGTTTAGGAAAACATGGACATAACATCCTTTGATCTGAGGAGAAGAGGGACCGTCTGACTTTTCATCAATGCTCAGTTCAAATGCCTGCAACTCCGATGGTATTAAGCTGCTTTAAGTGTATATGGATCTGACAACTTGCACAGCTGGAATGCCACCATAGGTATATACAGGTTCTTAGAGCCAAGTATGTTCCAATCCGGTGACGTCTCTTCTTAGGTCTCGTATATTTCAGCAAGATAATGTTAAACCACATTCTGCACCTATTAAAACAGCATGGCTTTATAATAGAAGATCCCGGGTACTGAACTGGCCTGCCTTCAGTGATGCACATGCATTTGCAAAAGAGACGTACAGCACCTAGTAACTGAAGCCATATATTTTTAAAGCTGTCAACTTATTTAATCACTTCTCAGTGGTGTGTGTGTGTGTGTGTGTGTGTGTGTGTGTGTGTGTGTGTGTGTGTGTGTGTGTGTGTGTGTGTGTGTGTGTGTGTGTGTGTGTGTGTGTGTGTGTGTGTGTGTGTGTGTGTGTGTGTGTGTGTGTGTGTGTGTGTGTGTGTGTGTGTGTTCAAATACTGTTGGCCCGCGCTATCAGTGTCCCAGAATTGATTTAAATATTACTTATGAGTTGGGACTGCTTGCACATCTGGCCCCCCAATCTCAGTGTAACCACAATAAAGTGATAATTAATAGTCCGGATCACAGCATCTTCTGAGAATCGAATTCAACAGTATTAGAAAAGCTGGTATGCAAAGCGTCCAGGTTTCTTTATTGATATGAAAGAAAGGAGAAGGTGGTCAACTTTTTTAAAGGATTCACGTCTCTCTTACTTAGAACTTTTCTTGTAGCCCATGCTCTTTTGCTTTCTTTTTTCACAGGCAGGCAAATCACAGATGGAAGAGACTTTTTTTTTTTCCTTCCACTAAACTGATATCAAACTTGAGTCATGTAAAGATACATTCCTGTTGTCTTTATCTCTAGGTCTGCAGTTCAGGCTCGACGAGCGAACAGCCCACAGCAGTCTGGACCTCTTCAAGAAAGACACAGGCGTCATCTATCGCATGATGGGCCTTGACCCCAGCCAGGTCCAAGATGACCCCGAGCGTTTCCGGGACTGGGCTGTCGTGTTCGGCGACAAGAAGATCAGCAGCGGACGACACTACTGGGAGGTGACGGTGAAAAAGTCTCAAGAATTTCGTCTGGGCGTGGCCGAGGCGGCGATGTCCAGAGACGACTGCGTGGGCACCAACAGCTCCTCCTGGGTGTTTGGTTATGCTCAGCGGAAGTGGTTTGCCATGACCAGCAATAAGATAGTTCCTGTGACACTGGTGGGCAAGCCAGACCGTGTTGGGATCCTTCTTGACTATGAAGGGGGTTTCCTGGGGCTGGTTGACGTGGAGCAGCCCAGGATCATTCACACTGTTAGGGGTCAGTTCAAGGCCCCCCTGTGTCCGGCGTTTGGACTTTGGGATGGGGAGCTGCTCACACACTCGGGTCTGGAGGAGCCCGAAGGCCTAATGTGAAGCTGGATGGCGTGATCGTTGTAAAGGTCGGGGAAAAGTAGCAGGCTAGGCTTGTTACCATGGCAGTACTTATGAGAACAGTATCTTTAATAAGTGGAGAAAAGAAAGCAATATCTTTATGCATCATGTCTACCTTAATTTGTGTGTGTGTGTGTGTGTGTGTGTGTGTGTGTGGTCCAGATGTTTTCTAACCATCCAGTACTCTGTATGTCATCAAGCCTCAGGCAATTATAAGTGTACCTCATGTGCTACCTCTGAGAGGAACATCAGCTGCCAAGTTTTTGTTTTGTTTTTTACATTGAATGTGCTGGCATTACCCACCTTTGCAAACTTAAGTCAACACAAAGCATTTTTCAAGCTCATGTTCACACTCAAATTTAATAAAATAACTTCACTGATGCTGCCTCTACATTCTTTTATTTACAACAGTTTGTCATTTACAGTGACCTTAAGGCTTTAATACAAATCAGGAAACTGCTTTTTCATTGCAGGTAAAGCAGTTTTCACACATGAACTTTTCAGCAACAACACAGTCACGCTCGTCATTCAATCCCTCTTTAGAATGAGGAGACTGTGCAGGAAGCACCCTCACTTAAACCAGAATATTTCCAGAAGTGAGAACTGTCAGGACATGAACTTTCTCCTGTTGAATGCGGCATTTGAGAAAGGAAACTGGACATCATCCCAACATTTTCCAGACTTCATGTGTGTGAAAACAGTTCACGTTGCAAATGAAGCGCAGTGAAATCATCACAGGTCTGCATACTGATAAAACACAAGTTTGCGTTCATATATGTGCACAGCTTATATTCACATTCACATATTGTGTCAGCCCAAATGTACACTGTTCCCAGCACCTGACACATTCAGATATTTGTTTGACAAGAATATCCAATGAGAAGTGTTTTTCAAACTGCAAAAAAGAAAAACAAAAATCACATCACAGTCCATCAGCAGAGTAAACTGAAGCCTTGACAAAGAAGAGTGTTTCTCATGGGCATTAATACCCGTTTTATATGTTTCACATATAATCAACATCCTGGTTTTGAGAAACATGGACAATCCGCCTGACGTACTTCAGCAGAAACTTGAACAGTGTGGCATGTCAAAACCTTTTCTGAACATCTTGTGGCTGAGAAAGAAATCAAAACAACTGCACAAAGATGATCAGAAATTACTGCATGGTCATGTACACAGGAAAATAGGGAAAAAAAATAGGTTACTCATGTTTCCTATAAAGACTAATTTGGACATACAGGAGTCTGATATGAAACTGACTGAAACGGTACTTTTAGTGTTTCAGACATTAACTACAGTCATGGTAAAAAGAAATTACAGCCCCCGTCAGTTGTATGGTTTTTTTGAACAGTTATGGTCAGATGTTTACATAACACTCATTGTGAGCATGAATGATTTCTTCCAACTGTTCTTTTTCAGGGTGGAATAACTATACAGCACAAATCTTTAATGACTTTAAAATCCAAAAACTGGATTCACGAGTTGAAGTTATTTTGGATTATTTCTAATCCACACAGGGTCAAATATACTGCTTAATGTACTACAGTGTCTTGACTTCATAAGGCCTATTAACTTCTCCTTAGTGATCATGATTGGTCATTGATATACAGTCTATTTGACAGCACTCATTGAACTGACCAATACTCAGAACAATGGTAAAGTCCAAAGAGCCCAGTGAAGCTGTAAGAAGGAGAAACACAGATTTACAGAAACTGGGAAGGTATCTGGAGCCATTTCTAAAGAACTGCAGTTTCTAAGATCATAAGTTCAAACTGTACACAAGTACAGGTTATTTGGATGTGTCACCACTTTGCAAATGGTAGGAAGAAGATCCAAACTGTCACATTTAAATAAAGGGAAATTAGTTAGGATGATCAGGAAGAATGCAGGAACCACCAAGTCTGCCATGAACTGGAAACTGCTGGAACACCAGTGTTAAGTTCTGGACTTTGGATCATTGCAACATCTTCATTCTTTTCTGTTTTTTTCAGTTTTGTGACCTGACATTTAGCCGTCAGACTGACGGCCTTACACTTGAATCGGAACACTTTGGTATACAGAGGAGTTTATGGTCGACTCAATGACTGCAGGATGCCCAGATCCTCTGACTACTAAACTAACAAATCATCACCCCTACATTATCCAGCTTAAAAGCTAGTATGAGGTTTGTGCTGGTATGCTGTGTTTGGTTTTTTGCCAAACACAGCTCTTTGCTTTTGGACCGAATATCTCCATTTTGCTGTTGTGCTCAAAGGACATTTGTGGGTTGTTCAGATTAAATTTTGCAAACTGAAGTTGTGCTGACAAGGTCTTTTTAGGGAGAAGAAGCTTTCTCCTAGAAACCTTTCCAAGACATTTTCTGTCATTTTCTAATTGTACTGTCTAACTGAGGCCTGTAGAGTCTTGGCACTGTGTTAACACACCTGAATGCTTCACACCTGCAAACTATCTAAACATCTGCTTTTACAAAAGGTGGTCAAACTTGCTGATCATCAGTTAATTAAGTGCACTTAGCAGCGCTTGGCTGCCATTTACCCCCTTAATTCCTATGGCTGCAGAGAGGCTCTACTTAGTTTTTCCACACACAGCTTTTGGATTTTTTGTTTAGTTTTTTTTTAATAACGTCCTTTCACTAGCTGGAACCACATCACATTTAGGTTTTACAGCATTTCAAGTTGATAATGGCAGATGGTGTGAATATGAATTGAGACTGTGGTTTGGGGAAGGCCTCAGATGGGACTGGCAGCAGGGCAGATGCCAAGGTAAAAATGAGGAGGGCATGAACTGAAAAAGAGAGGAAGGCTGGGAGACAAAATCAAGAACAAACAGCTTGTAGTGTAGGGGTAGGGGTCATATAAAGACAGAACTAGAAGGGGTGTGTATAGAGGTGTGGTCCTACTCCAGAAATTATCTACAAGATATTAAAACCTTATAATTTAAAGAGGACGTCCCTTCTTTTTGCCATGACTATGAATCATATCCTGTCAAGGTAGAATAATTATTAAAGCAGCTTTAGGCATATTTACAGTCATTTCAGTAGAAGCATAAACCTATTATTATGATTAAATTACTCTCTAATAAGGCAGATGATACAACATCTCACCGTGTTAAAAATAAATAAGCACTTTAGATATTTACATCTCATTTATCTATCGGAAGCTGAGCATAAAAAAAGCATTAAAGTTTCAACGCAGTCCAAATCACAATATAAATCAATGTAATTTTTCTCCACACAAGCCTGACATTGCTTGTTTGTATAGCGCTTTTCTGATACAAACCTTCTGTCTGCAAAGAGATACAGCTTTTCACAGTCTATGAGACGATGCTCACGTAACATTTCTACCACATTTAAGTTGAACTAATTCATTCATCACTGCTCTCAGTCTCACTTCTCTTTCATTCCTCTCAGCTACATAATAAAAAAAGACTAATTTTCATTGCAAGCTCTCATGATCCCTAGTAGATTTAAACAATGCTCTTCAGCGTATCAAATGCGGCTTTCTGCTCATCTGTGTTGCTCAGTGAGTCGATGTCATCGTACACACGCTGGTACTCTTGCAGGAGCGAAACAACAACTCCATGGCCAAACTGCATGGCGTCATCTAGAGGTGTATTCCCCCATCTAACAAGTAACAGGGCACAAAATGGACATAAATGGTTTTTTTAAAGTTAGTGTTATCGCTTTCAAATGAAGGAGAGGACAATTTAAATTCCTACCTGTCCTTCATGTGAGGATTCACTTTACATATCTCGGTTAGAAAGATTATAGCTTCCACTTGACCTGAAAAGAGAGGAAAAAAATAAAAAAATAAAATAAATAAATAATGCAGCAAGCCCAACGTCAGAGCCCAAAGAACAGAAGACTAAACATGCTGTAGTCAATTTAGACTTCTTTGAATGTTGAAGCCAGGATTTTCCAACAATGAAAGAAATAATAATGAAAAGTGTCACCTTCTGCAGCAGCGATGTGGAGCACTGTGCGAGAGTCGTAGTCCCTCTGCTCCATGTTCACAGCCGAAAGGGCAAACCTGGGGGGATAACAAGGACACGGGAAGGCGAGATAAGACGCACACGAAAAGGTTATTGTAACTCCAGTGAAGGACAACTGTCAGAAACCATGATATGTGAGAAACAGTTACATGATGAAATCACATTTATATGGCAGCTAACATGCTCTTTAATGTTTTTTCCCTTTCTTTATGGAGAATTAGGTAAGAAGACTGATACCGCCTCATAAAGGTCTGTTACAGCCAGCAGACAAGCTAGCTAGACATAAAGACTGTTAACATACAGTAGGGGTGGGGGGAAAAATCGATACTGTGTAGTATCGTGATATTTTGTTTGCTAATAATGTATCGATACAGGGACAGCAGAAATCGCTATTTTGTTACAAAAAAAGTTTTTGTGCTCTGACTTCAGAGCATGTTGATCCTTTTTCTGAGCAAGAATCCTGACATTCCTTCACTGTCCAAATGTATTTAACTTTTTTTTGGCAGCAATAAACATGACAGTTTACTTATTTTAATTTAAGACATGTTTTATTTTAATTAAGTTTAAAACTTTTTTATTTAATGTTAAATTATATTTTGTTTTAATTTACTTTCAAATTCTTCAGTTGCTGAATGGGCTGCATAGTTTTCATAAATTGCATAGTTCAGAATAGCTATAATTGTACCAGATGGTTGCATTCAGTTAAGTTGGACTAGACTGTAATACAAACCGTTCAGTTTGTCAACAATAAAACTGACTGAAATGAGAGAAAGACTGAGTGCAAGACTTTGATATTAGATAAAATGAATATTGATAAAGTTTACCTTTATGTACAGAATCTGAATATCGCAGATATTTAAAAACAAAACAAAAAAAACCCAAAAAAACAATCGCAATAATATCGTATAGTGCGTTAAGTATTGTGATAATATCGTATCGTGGGATGTATGGTGATTCCCACCTCTAACATACAGTATGTTAAAATGTATTTATTTAGTATGACAACAAGAAAACTTAGCACAAAAAGTGATTATTTCTTTGTTGTAACAATGTGACACTGTTGTTTCCTTTTAAATGGTGCCACATTATAAGGAAAATGCATTTGCATTGATGCCCAAAAATCTGCTTATGTAAGAATGCATCATACAACAGTTTGTGTTGTGTATGTGTTTCTGGTAAAAACTAAAAAACGATTATATCCAGGTTTTACTTACCTTCTTAGAGCAGAGACGTCACCATTGTATGCTGCGAACATCAGGTTTACCACTGACTTGTTCTAATGGATCAAACAACAAACACTGTGAGAGTGGTTGTATCTGCTTTGTTTTGGATGCTCATACTAAACATGGCCAAAGTATTGCATATTAAGGCAATCTGTATAATGTTAAAGCTCAGCCTTCAGATTGCTCTAGAATCTTAGTTTCAGATGCATTTTGTCTCCTTTAGGCTCAAAGAAAGGGAGTCCTTAATTATGTCATCTCAAACACAGATGGTTGAGAACAGTTCCAGTCAGTCACAATCAAGATCATGCAACTCATCAAAAGTGTACAAGGTCGCAACAATAATGGAGACAGGAGAAAAACTCGGGCACCTAAATACTTAAACTGGTCCATTGTAGGTGATGTGAAGCGATACAGAAAGAGTGTGATTACGCAAATACCACATCCTATGTGTGGTATAAAGTGTTTACACAAATTAGTATTTCATGCAGTGAGTTGTAGTTAGAAACCTCACAGCTTTAACAGTGTTAAACGAGTACATTCTAAACACCTTTAACCTCCTAAGACCCGAACTCTTCCATGGCATGCATTTTTAATTTCTCTTTGATATTTGGGCTGATTGTTTTTACGTTCATCAGGTCCCAAAGAATTGCCAGATTTTTCTTTACCTAATCTTTGTTTCTAAGAAAAATGAGATCCACATATGAGGATATTCATATAAAATTTCGATAGAACAGTAGCAGTATAATGTCCTCGTAAGTGGATATCAGGCCCTTGTAGAGCAAAATTGAGTATTTTGGTCTAAATAACCCAAAATGTGATGTCCACATATGTGGATGCCAGGTTCTAGGAGGCTAAACAATCAAACCTTTAAACAATCACAGATCTTGCTGTCCAAACCTTCTGTTTTTGAGAGCAGCCAATCAGAAGAAAGCTTGTTTAAAGAGACGGGTAAGGGAGATAAATCTGTTTGTTTAATGGAGTGGATAAATAAGGACTATTTATCCTTATCCTTGTAACCTTGGACTCTATTTGAGACCAAGGTTACAAATATGAACCTTGATAATGAGCATAACAGGGCTCCAGTATATTGTTAGTAATTCATGTTCCTACTTCTCTGACATCATCACCAAAACCAGTCATAATGCTCGGGTCTTATTTTCTACAGTTGACAGGCTAACAAACCCTCCTGTGTCAGTGGCAGCTAAACTTCATTCGACTATGGCCTGCAATGACTTCGCCAAATTCTTCACAGACAAAATCCAAAAGATTAGACAAGCAATTGGTACATCAACAGCAGATTCAGGATATGTACTGTGTCCACTGAAAAACTGTTTAAACACCATCAAACAGTTTCACCCTATTAACAGCAAAGACCTGGAGGACATCTTAGGTCAACTGAACACCTCCTCTTGCCGTTTAGATGTCCTGCCAACAAGTTTTTTCAAAAAGGTCTCAAAGACTTTGGAGTCAGACCTGAATAACTGCTATGATGCCTTCCAGTCAGGTTTTAGACAGAACCACAGCACTGAAACCGCTCTGACCAAATATGTCTGAATACAGACAGTGGAAAAATGTCAGTCTTAGTTTTGCTGGATCTCAGTGCAGCATTTGATACAGTTGACCACAACATATTACTCAAACGACTGGAGAACTGGGCAGGTCTTTCAGGAACTGTACTAAACTGGTTCAAAACATACTTAAAAAACAGGAAATACTTTGCATCAATAGGTAACTTCACATCTGTGCAGACAAGTATCACATGTGGAGTTCCCCAAGGTTCCATCTTGGGACCCCTTCTGTTTAACATTTACATGCTCCCACTGGCACAGATTATAAAGAACAACAAAATAAACTATCATAGCTATGCAGATGACACACAAATATATATCACAATGTCACCAGGAGACCGAGGCCCTGTACAGGCTCTTGGTAAATGCATTGAGGAAATTAATGACTGGTTATGTCACAATTTTCTCCAGCTAAACAAAAACAAAACTGAGGTAATAGTCTTTGGTGCCAAAGAAAAACGATTACAGGTCACCAGAGAACTTCAATCTATACATCTAAAAACCACAAACCAGGTGAGAAATTTGGGTGTAGTGATGGATGCAGACCTAAACTTAGAAAAACCCATTAAGACAATAACAAAGTCAGCTTACTATCACCTCAAGAATATATCAAGGATAAAAGATCTGATGTCTCAACAGGACCTGGAAAAACTAGTCCATGCATTCATCTTTAGCAGGCTTGATTACTGTAACAGCATCTTTACAGGTCTACCTAAAAAAAAAAAAAAAAAAAAAAAAAAAAAAAATCAGTCAGACAACTACAGCTCATTCAGAACTCTGCTGCTCGAGTCCTCACTAAGACCAAAAAAGTGGACCACATCAGTCCAGCTCTGAGGTCTTTACACTGGCTGCCTATCCGTCAGAGGATAGACTTTAAAGTTCTGATGCTGGTCTATAAAGCTCTAAATGGTTTAGGACCAAAATACATCAGTGACCTCCTGACCCAGTATGAACCTTCCAGATCCCTCAGGTCATCTGGATCCGGTCTTTTATCAGTTCCCAGAGTCAGAACCAGACACGGAGAAGCTGCATTCAGCTTTTATGCTCCTTATATCTGGAACAAACTCCCAGAAAGCCTCAGATCAGCTGAAACACTCAGTTTATTTAAATCCAGGTTGAAGACTCACCTGTTCTCAGCTGCATTTGAATAAAGCACCAAATCCACACTTTTAAGCTTAAATTTCAAAACTTATATTTTAACTACTGATTTTATCTACTGTTTTTTTAAATCAATTTTAAATCATGCTTTTTATTGTTTGTTTTTTAATGTCTCTGTAAAGCACTTTGAATTACCTTGTTGTTGAATTGTGCTATATAAATAAACTTGGCTTGCCCTCTGCTGTTTAGACTGCTTACATTGAACTCTGGTTCTCTCTCTCTCTCCCTCTCTCTTCGGTGCAGTTTGTTTGTGCAGATGTGAACATGGTGCAGACCAAAACTAAGAAGTTGGCAACTGACTGCTTCCAAATATGTGATGATGTGTGATGCTTTATTTATATTTGGTCAGATAACCACTTTTGTCAGCTCTTTCCTGTATTTACTTTTGTTGCGCCTTCCACAGATACATTAGGCTAATATAAGAGGACTGAAAGTCCATATTTGGCTTGTTCGCTGTGAGTTTTGTGAAGTAACCAAATGGGAAAGTTTACAAACTCATCCTCTGACCCCAGACCAGAGGAAGCAAACTATCGGTGTGAAAACACCCTTAGTTAGTCAGTCACCTGAAAAGAAAGCACTGGCTACACTTGTTGCACTAAACTCACTGGATCATCATCGTCATCTAATCGTCTCCTCGGGTCGTGTTTCTTAGTGAAATGCCTCAGGTTGTCGTAATTGTGGAAGTTAAAGCAAGACACGAGATCCTGATGAATCAACAAATAAAAGACAATAATTAATATGACATACATAACATGTGGTGAATTTGATCTTTAACTTTTTATCATAAAAACACAAAGAAGACATGAACATTTAGCTTCTGTTACAAAATGTAAATATTTAAGACTTAAAAAAAAAAAACTGTCATTATGTTTAAGAAGCATACCTGACAGAAGTGAATGCCACGAACACTGTTTCCAAGACGATCTAATGGTGGGGACCAACACATCATACCCATGACATTGGGGACCACCAGCAGTACAGCACCTGAAACGCCAGATTTAGCCGGCAAGCCCACCTAGACAAGGACAACCAACAAAACATCTGAAATCTCGATGCAAACATCTCATGATTAGTACTCTATGATAAAAAAAAAAAAAATCAATTTTCTTCCTCCAGTACAGGGACTCACTTGGAAGGCAAACTGTCCAGAAAAGTCATACATGCCGCACGAATGCATGAGACTTAGGGTGTTGCGCACTGCCTCGGCACTCAGCACGCGGTTGCCTGTGATTGGACAAATACCCCCATTTGCCAGCGTGGCAGCCATGACGCTTCCTGACTCGCAGGTTACCTCTATGGAGCACAGCTGGAGTTTAAGAGAAAAAAAAAAAGATTAAATACTCACAGAATTGGACTATATTGTTCTTACTGTATTATTCTTACATTACAGATTTCTTTTGCAACGTGGAAACTTGTGAGGGAAATATTTTGCTCTATAGTAGTTTTAGTGTTTAACCCTTCACTTTCTTGATCAGCTGGTCGCCAACTATGTCAGTTTCTTGATGCAGAAAAGATTGTGTGTAAAGACTGCTAAGAGATGAGTCCGTAAACTATAACAGAAAAAGATCAATTAGCTAAATCATGTAAATTTCAGGTGTTAATTCTGGTCGCCATGATTGACTTTTCATGGTGCACATTAAAATTTGATCTTATTATGACGAATCTATCGACAGTAAGAGATGAGGGTGTTTTATTTTATAGCTAAATGCTAATGTTTCGCTGATGCTTAGCAGGTACAGTTAGATCCGTCATTTGTTGGTCAAAAACACAATTTCTGTAGTTTTGCCTCTGTGTACCACCACAGTGGATTTTAAACCAAACTTCAGCTTTAATTCAAGGTTTTTTACAAGAATCTTGCAATAACTCTTTAGTAAATACAATTTTTTTATATATAGGCTCTGATTTTCAATAGCTTAAAAGCAACTGAACAATTCACTGACAAGTTTCAGGGTCGGGTGAGTGTTGAATGGGTATTTCATGGCTTTTTACTGATATTTTAAATATGAGAGCTGCAGACTTGTCAAGTGAGGGAGGCCATCATTTGGCTGAAAAAGCAAAATTAACCTATCACAGAGATGGCAAAACTTTAGAAGTGGCCAAATAAAAAAATCTGACAGAAGGAAGGACGAAAGAAGAAACTAGCTTAATCGTTTCTGACCATTAAGGACCCTGAAATGTACTTTATAGGTTTTTTTGGTTCACTACAGACTTCTTGGCTTTAAATATATTATCTGCCCCTGCTGGTAATGCAACTTCTGCATGCATGCCCATTTCATGTTTCGGAGAGGCAAAGTATGACATTGACAACTAACAATATCTAACCAGGAGAAAAACATTTTGCAGGAGGTAGGAATATCATAATCAAAGTCTATAACCAAGAGACACTCAAGAACAGGAAGGCTAAACTTTGCCAAAAAAAACAAAAAAAAAAAACTAACACTCAAGCCTGCAAAATTCTGCAAAAGCGTAGAGGGCTATGTTCTGATTCAGCCAAATGCTGCAAAACAGCATGACAGCACTACATAGAGCAAATCGATAATGACCCCCAAAAATGCTACATAATCAAACAAAACGTTTCTTAACGTAAAGAAATGGGATAATCTTCAGTAGCCAAGTCAATCATCTCAACGCTACAGAGCATGCTTTGATAAAAATGTCTGTAGTACCTTAACAGTTAACGGAAAATTGTTGTAAAACCCCTTGAAGTAAAGCGGGAAGTATGTACTTCAATCACATATTGATAGTTTGATTTAAAATTCACTGTGATGTGATGAACAGAGGCAGTGAACTGTAGCAGAGTGTAGATTTGCCCTAGAAAAAGAAGTTTCACTGTCCAGCAAATTATCGACCTATAATAATCATGAGGTTTCTAATTACACTGCTTACTTAGCTAAACATTAATATTAAAGCTGAGGTTAGTGGGAGTGATACTTATTTAAATACTTGCAAAGTGTCATAGATTATTGGACAATTGGAAACTTGAACAAGGGGTAAAAAGATTCATGACTGGTGCCGCCATCCAGTTGTGTTTAATCTGGATCAAATTGTTGGACCAACTGACAGGGAGCTGCTCTGCTAGCATACACATGCTAAAATATTGTTTCCAACAACTTTAAAGGACAATCTCACCTGAAAGTAAAAGTCAAGAGCTGCAATCATATCTGCATTTTCAGGAAAGCACTGCAAGGAATAAGATTAGAGTCAGCATATACTGTTCAATTAAATTTAAAACCTCAATTCAATAACCCCTGAAGTAATTAATATTGTATGCAAAACACCAAAAATAATAAACGCACCTTTTTCTCTTTGAGGTAATACCCAATGGCAAAATTCCTGTCACCAGTCTCCCTCTCTGACTGGAAACTGCCGGCACACAGCGATATGAAAACCATCATTCAGGGCACAAAATGACAATAGTTTTTACATTTCTTGCAGCAGGCCACTCACGTTGCATTGCTGAAGCCCACATACTCTGTACCAGCCATGCTTTTCAAGAACTCCATCACCTGCAGTAACATCACTTTTAGAGACCATTGAGCAGGAAGAACAAATACCAGAAAAAGGGACTAGATATAAAAATTTCTAAAAATAAAACATTTACTTACATAGTCAAACCTCTCAGCCTTATTTGAATGAGGCTGTAAGAAGAGAAGAGGAAAAATAACTTTCTGTTGCCAGCTCAATAGAGTCAGTAAGTCCCTACAGATGGCAGTGTTTGAGTGCTTTGACACTGAAGCATACTTTTGATCTTGGGTGTGTGTCAATATCTGATGTGCACATGGTGTGTTTGAGCGTGTCAGCCCTCGTGGCAATGTGCTCGCTGTGACGTGAGGGCTGCTTATGGTTGTGCTTGAATTTCATGGACCAGCAGATGATCATTACCGTGTTGTAGAGGTACCAAAAGGGGATGGCGCTACATTCATATTTAATGGCCTTATCTCGAAAGGTTAAGGATGATAGCAGACATCACTGAGTTCAAGGAAAGACCTGAGGACTAAATCTCATGACCACTAAAAGAGTAGGCTTTATGTCTTTCAAGGGAATTTATCTCTGGTGTGCTACCTAATATGAAAAATTATTTTTGACCAAAACATACAGATGTTTGATGTTAAACTTTGATATGTAAACCTTAGCAATATTTATGCACTCCCGAATGTGCACAAATGTTGCATCTTCTATATACTTTGTAGTTTTAGCCTTTAATTTCCTTTTCTGTGTCTAAAATAAATGCTTTTTAAGTATATAATCTCCTCAGTGTAAATATAAACTATATGCAGATACACTGAATAAACTATGTTGACACAAGTATTGCCCCCTCTAAACACACTGAGCTGTGAGGCTGGCTAACACACCTTCAGTTCTGGGGGCCACAATTGGCCACAAGCATGCACACGCCATGTTGTCCGCCCCAGACCGATTCCCCTCCCTTGCAGCTGCACTTGGCCCACATATGATAAGAGTCAGCTGTCAGACTTCAAAAACCAACACAAGCAAAGCCTCTACGACCATATATGACTGTATGTTTTGGAGTAAAGGCAAAGATCACAGATAAGTCACTATGGGGGGCATATAATCTCAGCCAATAGATAAGGATGTCATGGCTGTTGCTGACGTTATCCATCAGGAGGGAGTTTGTTCAGTAAACTTCAACCTATTTGGTATAAAAGTGTTGCTTTCTAGAACTTTGCATTGTAAATAACATTACATCACCAATAGTTTGACCTTTAAGAAACCAGCAATCTGTGGCTTTCAGCTGTGTATTTCTTTAGCGCTTCATACCCATGAAAAAAGCAATTTTCTAAACTAGTTCACAACATTTAGCTCACAATTGTCTTTATATTGAATATTCTACCGTCCAAAGTACCACTAAAGGGATTTGCTTGCTTAGGTCACACACAGATTGCAAACTGTGGCACAATCAGGTTTCATAATGACTGCAAATTTTATAAGATTGCAAACCATACAGGGCTCGTCCCTACTCATGCACTGGCTACAGGAATAAAAAAAGAGTTTGTTTGAAAGAGTTATTTTTTTGGCAACTTCAAGCTCGTGTTGAGCCGGCAGCTAAAACCCAAGTGAAACCATACATTATGAAAAAATCTTTTGCAAAACCTATTTCACTCCTGCTTTGTACAGACTTTTAAACAGGTGATTACCCCTTTGAACTGTGAATCTCTGGAGAGGCTACAGAACACTATGCTGCACTGTACTAATTCAAGGGAAAACATTTAATAAGGACTGGGTTTAAAAATGGAAAGCCTATTTTTGGTCATGTCCAGCTGCCTCCTAAGAGACTCCTCTGTTTTGCCCCAACAACCTCATATAATGACCGACAACTACGTAGTTATTTTATGTGCATATTCTTAAACACAGACATGTGCATTCAGTAAGCATCTATTATCACATCAATGTATTCAGGGCTTAGATTTTACCTTAATTAAAGAACTGATGACAATAGCTCCAGCATTCACCATGGGGTTGTGTGGTTTATCTGCACAAGAAATGAGAGCAAGTTATCACTGATTTGCCCCTAACCACAAGAATAATAAACTGAGACTGCTGAGACTGGAGAATAAATTTCATCTTGGGGGCTTAGGATGCAGCGACGGCTAATGAACTGAAGACATGCAGTAAAATCCAATTGGCTTTAGAGATGAGCAGGTACTTTAATTGTAACCCAGCTGGCAGGAAAATTTCATACAACATTTGTAAATGTTATACCTACAAGCTCTAATGATGTTTCCGATTGAATGTTCAAGGAATATTTCTAGGTTAGAAGTTTAATGCATTTCTGACTGCAATGGCATTCCTTTAATGTGATGGAAAAAAGATAATAAGCAAAATAAAAACAAACAAAAAAATACACAGCCTGTGTGGGTTGACTCTGGGTACTCTGTTGGGACATTAGGTTAACTGTGGTTCTTAACTGGAAATAGGTGGGAATAACCATCAAACCCTCTAACTGCAGCTAAATACACAGATAACTGTTTGTTTTCAATTCTGAAATTGCGTAGTAATGTTGTTCCCATCCACATAATGTCCTCACAGAGACCACGCACGTGCTGATCGCTGGGTCGGGCAGAATAATATGTGCAGCAGTGTCTGGACATTTGAAAAAAATGGAGGGACAGATGTTCTTGTAAACTCTGACTCATGTTATTATCGCAGGGAGCATAAATGGGGTTCTTTACGCAAATCACTTGCCTTCCTCATTTAGGGACAGTTTGTTGAACTTGAGACCACTTGGCTCTTTGCCCACAAACTGGTGAACGTGCTCACTGCCAAACTCGTGCACAGCGATGGCGTACTCCAGAGGCTTCACACATGACTGCAGACAGAAGGGAACCTTGGTGTCACCCACAGAGTGTCTGCATGACATGAGGATGTAATGGAGAAAAAAATAAAATAAAATAAAAAATAAAATAAAAATGGAGGCGTGTTAGTGAGGCAGTACACACGGTGGAGGTTTAGAGAATGGAAAGACGTAGAACAAGTGGAACTGATACTGCACCTCTGTCCGTCGATTGTGCACAGAGATACACCCCACAGGTCAGGGCTGAACTTAGCCAACTGTGGAATGTAGTCAGCCACCTGCATAAAGACAAGAAACATGTGAGTGAGCTAAAAAATGATGACGCACACGCTAAAATCAATACGCGTGTTGGTCTGGCACTTACCTGTCCCCCCTCCTGCTGATGCGCACTGTCGTACATTGTATCAATTTGGTGGACAAACTTTTCAAAGTCTGGGATGATAAATTTTTTTCTGAAAGCCTTAGTCAGCAGCATGATGTTGTTGCCCACACACCTACGAAAGGACACAATTACAATGAGGTCAAGAAACCCTTAAAAGGCGCGCTTTAATTAGTAAATTTTGATATTCCTAACTGTCACTGAAGCTACTTTGTAGCAAAAACACTGCCCATAAAACCACCCTTCAATAGGAGGAGCCAAATAAAAGCCTTTCAGTGAGTAAATCCAGGTACCGATCAGTGTTTTCATGGCAGACATTATGACCCTTTACAGTTAAAAGACATTATATATATTAATGCAAAGATGGTTCTGTGCCAGGGAGCCGTGTCAATGTGACAGAAATGCAGCATGTACAATTCCCACAACTGAACCAGACTAATGGATTTAATAAATTTTATTATTCACACCAGTGTGATAAAACAGGACTTTTATCCCATGTAATAAAGTGTAATGGAGACTGAGATGTTTTCATAAACAAATAAAATCCCTTTGACTCTGCTGTGTTAAGTTACAGCAGAAATTGTGGGAAATATTGGCTTACTTGGATTATTAATATCAGACGTATTCTTTGTGATGTGAGACAGGCAAGCAACTACACCTCAGCTTCACACGTAAGACAACAGAAAACGCTGAACAGCAGACACCAATCATAAACAATTAACAATTACAGGGCCTCTTGGGTACTTCGCTAAGCCAAGTCGAGACGAGCTACGTGATTAAAGTACTAAGTTAAATTTAATGAAATTTGGTGGAGAGGTGGAGCTTTGTGAGGTTTTTGATGACTGCGGTCTTGGTCTAGGATATTGTTTCAGAGTGACTCTCAGGACGATTAATCAAACAAAGAGCTGTACAGCTAGCAGGTCCTCAAATGGAGCCATATAATACTGTGCAAAGGTATTGAGCTTTCACTCATGTCTTGGCATTTTGCTTAAAAAAGAAAAAAAAAAAAGAAAAAAAAAAGGGAAAAATATGTGCAGGATTTTACTGAAACTTGCAAACAAATCAAGCTACAGCACGTAAGGCAAAAAACAGAGTTTCTGCAATTCTAAATAAGCTTGAAAGCCAATATTTGAGATCAGCACCTTGCGTGTATTAAGCAGTAGCTTGAGTGCAGGAAGCTGGTGAGGAACTTTGTGGAGAGGTCTGGAAGAAATCACCTCCTTTTCAATGTCAGCAAGGCAAATTGTAGACTGCACTATTTTTCATTCTTAACCTGTTACTGTAAGACAACAACTTCCCTTGTAAGGATCAATAAAGTAGCTATCGGTCTATTCTTTCACATAGCCTGAACTCTCTGAGGCAAGCTTTTGCTTTAACTTCTTTAAGTAGTCTTCAGAAATAGTTATCCAGTCTTCTTGGCCAACCTGTGACTAATAGCGTTTTATTGTGTTTCATATTCAGGTATGCTTTTACTGCACTGACGGTGTTTTGGGGAATGTTGTTATGAAGCTGTTGCCCGTGAGACACTTTGTAGATAGTATTGCATCACAATGTGACTTTTCTGAGTTCATAATTAAATCAGTTTTCAAGATCCTCAACACCACTGGCTGAAATGCAATCTCATTTCAGCCAGTGGTGTTTTCAGCCATGACAGAGACTCTGCTGTGTTTTGAAACACACCATTCACTTTTGTAGTTTTCTAATGACCTTCCCATGACAGTGATTTGAACTACAAATGCACCTTTCTTAAGAATGTTTCTTCACGGCAGCTTCAGTGAACAGCAGATGGATCAACTGAAGGTCCAGATCCATCCATCATGTCTCGTATCAGGTCTTTGTTGGATTTCTCTCCCATTTCTTAAGGACATGAATTTCAGATACGGTTCATCTTTTGCAGATAGTTTTTCATGCCTCCTACTTCTTCTTTTGTACTCCATATTTCCAGTTCCCTTAAAAAAATTTTTTAAGAGCACACTATGCACTGTACATGCTTATATTTTCTACAAAAAGTCTTTGGGAATCACCTAGTTGGTGCAAAAACACTATCTTAGGCCAATCAAACTGTTATCATTAGCATTTTTCAAGGATTAATCTAAAGAAATATGAAGAAACGATTAGCTTTTGCTGCTAGTAACAGTAAAATCTTTATTTATTATGGGTTGTTATGTGTACACTCAACACTAGTTCATTACTTGAGCCTTGCATGATTTATAAGTCAAATGGCAAAGAAACAATTCCTCTGAAAAAGGTTAACGATTGGACTGACTCAAGACTTTTTGCACAGTACTGTATAAACTGAATGGCTTATACATCAGAATGGCTGATTGCACCTTTAAGCTAAAAGTTATATTAAGTAGTTTACTCTGAGTTATATGTAGTTGTATTACTACATAACCGTTTTTGAGAATTAGTCAAAACACTCCTCTGTAATATGAGCGTCCAACCTTAAACCCTTAAAAACCTGAACCATGAAATAAAGCATTTATTGAAACTTAAATAACATTAATTTGCATATATTTTAGTTCATCAAATGAGTATAATATTTGTTACGTTTGGCTTTTTTTGCAATTTTGTTTTATTGCAGAAAAGAAAAACTCATTGATGATGTAAAAGTCTCAAAAAAATGATACACTTGGCTTTACAAGATAAACCTTTGGCTTTTTTCAAAGAAAAGGAGTCCAGACATTTTCTTTAGCTTCTTTGATCCAAGCGGAAAATCCTGAAGTTATTGAGAAAGGTGGTGCCTGAAAAATTGTTTATATAACTAAAACATCAATCAATAATTGAAATCTTCAACACGCAGGCTTCAAAGTAACCCGTTTCAGGCCAACTGACATTTAGCTAAAAGGGTAAACAAACCTGCCCATACCAACTCATCCAGTAGTTATTATAGATTTCCATTGCTGTGTGTGTTAACTGCTCAGCAATGCAGTATGCTCTCAAGGAAAGGTATGCACATTCTGTCACAGCTCTGAACTAAAATATCTGGGCCCAGAGGCCTCACTAATCCAAGACGATGCTAACGTGAGGTTTGGGACACCAGGAAAAGAGAGTGGAGAGAGCTTCCATTATTCATACGGGTCATATCTTTAAAAAAAATAAAAGCTAGCTCTCTCCGTTTCTAGTAGCATATTTATAGTATGCTCTTGAGTGTTCTTCAGGAACAGATGACCTCACAAATTTTAGAAAACAAGCACAGAAAATCAGAAATGACCAATTAATTTTAACAGAGATAGTCAGACTATTTAACCCTGTGCTGTTCCAGGCCAAAGGAAGAGAGCGAGTGAATTACACAAGTCTGCTATGAAATGATATGTCTGGTCAGCAGCCTGCATAGCACTTACGGATCTGTTGGGCCTGCTAATGTAATTGCCACAGTCTGGAGCCAAACCAGAATGATGCCCTTTCATTAACAGCCCCAGAGACCCCCTGTCTTCCAGCACACTCCACTGCTTTGGCTGGCATGCATGCACGTGAATTTTGTTAGCTGCAGCTGTCAGCCATAAAACGCCCGTCTCTGTCAGGCCCTTGGACTCAAATAGCACTGATCACAGATCACTAACAAACACTCATGTGAAAACTCAACCAAACTTCATCATTTTCCTCCCATTTACTCAATCTTTATTTGAAAGATTATAATTAAATATATTTCACTCAAGGTCTTCTGACTAGTTTTCAAGTATTCAGCAACTGTGTCCCCAAACAAAATCAGTTTGGCGATCGTTGCTCAAGAGTTGGCAGTTTGTCTTGTAATCAGAAGGTTGCCAGTTCAAGCCCCAGCTTGGACAGTCTCGGTCGTCGCCTACTGGTGACGGCCAGAGGGGCCGATGGCAGCCTCGCTTCTGTCAGTCTGCCCCAGGGCAGCTGTGGCTACAACTGTAGCTTGCCACCAGTGAGTGAATGAATGGTGGAATTGTAAAGTGCTTCGAGGGTCTCGAAAAGCACTATATAAATGCAATCTATTATTATTACATCACTATACACAATGTTTTTCACCTTCTGAAAAGTTTCTTATCCATCATGACTATCCCAATGGAGTCACGGGTGGATTGTCGCATCTGATGGACACAATCGCGTAGCCGAGGGTCAGATGTTAACAAGCCTGTTTTTCTTAAAGCCTGCAGAGAAGGGAAATAAGAAGCACAAGGGAGAAAAGAAGGGAGTGACCTACTGACATATTCTTTCACACACTGAAAAAGCTTTTTATGTAAGAATATTAAACATGTGTCAAGGACATGTACAGTGAAAGAGCTGCAAAGCTTCAGGTGTTGCCACAAGGGAGAGAGGCGGAAATACAGGCATAGACCAGATCACTGGAATCCATCTCGCAAGTCACAGTGACAGCCGCTGTATGTGGGTCTATTTTGGGGACACCATGTGTACAACCCTCCTGACCAGTGAGACACCTTTTGACTGGTAAGTAATTCTGTAAGCAAGCACGCGGCTCCAAACATGCTCTTGCAGGAAGTGCTGAAATTAGACTGTTGTAGTGTTCCTGAGTCTATTTTAGAGTCGAGCCCTTCAGTTGACTGTTTGAGGGTTGGGTTTGTGAGCACAACAGACAGAACTTTTTATAAATATATGTTAGCGAAAGGCAACAGCTTTTAAATGAAGCAGATTGTTTTTTTTAACAGCAACATGACGTTCAGTTGTGCATTTAACAGCTTGTTGAAAATAAAAAATAAAAAAGAAGAAAAAATTGGGTCAGTGGAAAACACACTTATAATTAATTTTTACAAGCTGTTCATCATCACACACAATTATCTCCTTTTCATTCACAAATGATGGCCCAGTGTATCCTTTGCTAAAGAAGGAAGTAAAGGAAGAACCAAAGTAGCTTTTTTAGTATTTAGAAATTTCAAACATCTCTAATTATGGCTGCCATGCATATACTTCTGGGTCACTTTACTCACTTAGAAACCTTTCTAAGCAAATGTAACTATTTGACTGCACTCAAAGTCCTGACTCTGCCTTTTTTAGATCACCTGCTTTAGGTTTCCAGTGTTTTATGACACCCTGAGGGTCAATGTGTTTTGCAGTTGTTATTTCCATTGCAGGGACACCGAGTACCACTTTCCCGTTCCATCTCCGCTCCAGTAACCTCTACAAACACACCAAGTCATTTGTGCTGTCACCTGTGTTGACACACGTCTCTCCTTCTTAATGTACGTTCTGTTTTAAAAAGACTGAGTCGTCATAGACACCGCAGTCACCAGCTGTCTGTATAACATGTCCCATCACAGGAGAAAAGGGAAAAAGACTCCGAGTTTATGTTCTATGCTCTAAGTCTATGTTCTACTTCTCAGTAACCTGAGCTCTTGTGAGACTTTTAAGATATGAAAAGGTTCATATCTGTTCATAGAAGCATGACTTTTTTGAATGTGTGAGCTTAGTGGGACCTCATGTATCTGACAGGAACCTCATAATGCTCCTAAGATTAAGTAAGGAAATAGTAGGTGCTGGTTCCTAAATTAAATTCCTTTAATCTACTAATATTATTAAATCGACCAGTACAACATCTCAACTGTAAAGTCCTGTTGTAATTAAAGGCAAAATAATAATTAAAAATTAATGTGAACAATTAATATTGCTCTCTGATTCTAATTACTTTGGTCCTTAGTGCCACAGCTACTATATATAGTCCTATTGCATAAGAAAGTCCCTAGACACTTTTTAAACTGGACTCCTCAGTCAGGTGGAGATACTCTGGATTCCTGTTGTGGGATAACATGGCACTGCCAAGGGTGATTTGGTTAAAGTCAACGGTGTAGTCGAGTGTGTTTGTGTATGTTCACATGGGCCATGAAAAGCCAAAACAGTGCTCAGTGTGACAGAGGAAGTGTAAATGTGCTGCTGACGTACAGAGATGAACTGGGAGAGAGGGATCATCTCTTTGCCATCAGTGATGGTGTAGAAAAGCAGGTCCTCCATGCTGGACATCAACCTGCTTCTATAAAAACAAAAAACACACACGCAATAGGTTTTGATGTTTAAATGTGGACAAGCTTCAATGTCAGAACTTGAGCAATGAGTCAAAGTTTATGTCAACATAAAGCTAGTGTAAATACTGGCATTTTTCCAGTGATCTACTTTGATCCTAACATAAACTTTGTTTTAGAGAAGGCTTAACTACATGTATATTTTTAAAAAAAATCTACATAAAATATACAGTGTAGTTTTTGGAGTGTTGCATACAATTAATATGCAGACAGATATTTTAAAATATAATTGAACTTATCAATTTTCATCTATAAGAAGGGCAAAACAATTAACCTGCTTGTCATGAAGTGTTATAGAGTTAGCAAGGGTGACTGAATCAGTTTCCAAAGAACCCAAAGTAACAGCACCATAGTCATTTTAAGATTGATAATGGTGTCACTCCTTTTTACAGCAATTTTTGCATCTTTCCTGCTGTAATTATATACATAATAGTGATCACTTGAGATTTACAGAATATGCACTTTAATATAGTGTTAATCACTGCACTTTTAATGTGTCTGTGTTTAGGCAATTAGCAGAATAAAGAAGGAAATTAACTGCTTTAAGTCTGGCAAGTAATTTGGTGCCAATTAAATAAAAAATACTGTTATATCAAATAATATGAATTCAGTGCCTCAATTATGCCATATTTCTCAATTGAGTAACTTTTATCACTAGCAAATACTTATTATTTAATCTACAAATTACTTTTTTGTATACACAGAGATTCTTGTTTTGTTTGACCAGGAGCCCAAATTAGAGATATTTAGTTACTCGCTATACATTCCTTACTTAAATCACTGAAGGTAAGTGAAAAGCATCAAATCAACATATTTAAAAATTTGAAACAGTGAAAATGTGAACAGCATAAAGAGGAAAAAGGGGACCAGGCAGAGTGATGGCCTGCTAATTAAACACAATATGTGTTATGGTAGCCTAGCTTTATATGTATTTTTTTACATTTTTTTTTTTTTTTAATGTATTGGGTTTGCTCATTTCAGTTTAGCTTTTATTGTTTAAAAATGTATAATTTTAGTTTAGGATACGGGTCATGTCAAATAGGAACCCCAGTCTCAGTTAGCCTGCATTAAAGCCTCCTGATGTAGTAACCACACCGACAAAAGTTTCAAAATAGCCTTCAGTGTAGTTTTGTGGGAAGCAGATGTTATATTGTTTCTTGACCTGGCACACTGCCGTATTGTTAGTAGTACAACTGTTTTGTCAAAGTTTGCTTTCCATGCATGTGTTTAATTGCTTTTATTAACCTCTGGACAAAAGCAAACCAACATTTTTTTCCAGCTATTAGCAAACATTAGCTGCCTGCAAGCTGCAGTTTTACATCTTACAGACTTCATTGGTGAATCTTCCCAGCTTTACATAAAAGGTAAGACTATTTACCACAAAATAAGAAACTTTTCTGACAAACTTTACTTTAGTTAGTGTGGCCACCTGTTACTACAAGCTTGAATAATGAGGGGGACTTAAGCAGCTAATGCTAGTAGAATTATTACTCTTATTGTGAGAGTACTGTAGTAAAAATAAAAGTACTGAATGATTTTTTGACTAATTAATGATGACAGTCTTCTGTGACCTACTTGGTGTGTCCTTGGTCCACATCAGGGCCCTGCTGGTGATGATAGGCTCTGTGGGTGTGGGGTGATGCTGCTGCCCAGCAGGGGAGAAGAACAGGTTGCTGAGTCCTGGACAAAACCATGCTGTCAGCTCCAACTCTAGCAAAGATCCCTGCATTTTTAAATAGCTGCAGGATTCCCGGGTTAGCTGTCCTCAGACTTTTCAGGCAATGCATTGTGATAAGTAGGGCTCAGCGTTTAATAATTCAAAGTAGTTTTTTTTTTCTTTCCTCCAGTAGCTGATCTTGAGAGATATCTGTGACCTGCGCTCCTTGGTCCTCGGAGCTTTAATAGCAGCAGCTGTCTTACAGACGGGATCAAGTAGAGGCTGTTGCTCCGGGGCGGGGCTGTGACACCGGCAGCATGGTGGGGTCAACAACCAGTACCTATCGACATGAAACTGATGTAATTTCGGCCAAAGTTAAATCACTTCCATTTAAACAAAAGAAAAAAAGAGAAAAAGATATATTCTCTATACTTTTCAGGGATTTATATTTTCCCCCTCCATTGACCATCCAAAAATATTTATAAATTGAGATTAAATGGAGTTAAAACCTGAAATGAGCTCATAAACAAGCTTTGCTTTCGTTTTTAGGCATATATATATATATATATATATATATATATATATATATATATATATATATATATATATATATATATATATATAAACTTACAGAAAACAATCTAAAATGGTTTGTTTCTTACTGCATGAATAACACATCCAATATCCAATGCCTAATATTGAATTCATATTTGATTGTTTATGCAAAATCTTACATATATTTCTCCTATTAAACTGTTATTTTTGTTTTTATTATTACTAATAATAATGTTGGTGATGATAGTGTTTAACAACAACAACAACAACAATAACAGTGTTTTCCACATTTTATATGAAGAATATAGGCAGTGTTTCATTATAAATGCGTCAGTAGGACAACTGGCTCTTCTATTAGTCATGATATGTAAATATGGACTGATGTAAATGACCAACTGTGTTGTGTTTGTCTCCTACATACTTCCTGTAAGGTTGCAGTCAGGTTGTCGCTACGGTATTTTCTAGTGTTGTGACATAGTGACACCACCTGGTGAGTTTCCCACGCTCATGGACTGAAATCTTACGGTCCTGTCCGCTAGGTGGCGTACTCACTCCAGGACCTTCAACTCAGGTCAGTTTCCCCTCTCTAACTCTGTAGTTTTACTGAGTACACATCACAGTGAGATCTTTCCTCTCCAGAGGGTTTCTCAGCATGTTTCCTGGTGCTTCAAAGACACTTTAAAAAGATCCCTTCTTATTTTTTTGAGTTTTGGACTTGGCTTCCTGTCTTTGATCTCAGCTGCTATGTGAGATGTTCACTGAAGAGTATCACCAAAACTTTTACTCCTTAGTAAAACTATTTCTCATCGTAGTGGAGGATTCTTCCGAATTGCAGACATCACATGAAAATATGTATATTTTCTATTTTTATCTATTCATATTTATCTATTTATTATTAAGGCAATCAAATCATTGAAATACAGTCTTTCTCACGCTTTCAAACTGTGCAGTAACACTTTAATTGTAGACTAAAGGGACAAGATATTATCTTTATTACCAAATAAACAAGGCCTTGCTAGGAATGGCCTTCTCCTTCGCATTTCCAGCCATATCAGTTCTCTAAAGAAGTATATGCTAACCCATGGTCCCTCTGTGCTACCTCTGCCGGTTGTAGCTTCTCTGTTTTCAGCAGAAAATGTTTTCCATTCCTGGGCCAATGAATGCCACCTTTGTCCCTTCATCCTCCGTGTTGTGTGAGAAAACCCCCCTCACTGCACTCACCAAGCCTGCACAAACTTAACCTCTTTCCCCCTCCACCTCACACAGGAAAAGAAACTTACCGGCTCTGGAGCTTTGATTCCATCTTAGTAATCTGGAGGTCTGGCTAAAGCCTTGCAATAGAGGCCACTTTGGACAGACGTTTTTAAGTACCTTAGGGAGGAAAAAAGGTGAAATGTGATTGGAACAATTGTTAGGATACTCTGGATCAAAACAACAAATATAGAATAAAGGCTGCTATATAAGAACATAGAAAGAGCTAGAGAAAGATGTTGGTTATAGCTGTTTCGTCAAAGTGAATTGTGTAGAGGTAGTTCATACAAAAAAGTGTGGTAATTAACAGGGTAGGAGATATCTATTAGTTCAAGGCTAATTTAAAGCCCTGGGAAATCCTCATTATCAGCCTGTCCTCACCACATTACCAATTACACTGCCATTTTCACTGGATTGGGGCATGCTTATTTTCCTGAATCACTCAAAACCGTCCAAGCCCTGAAACACATTTTACTCATGCTACCACACACCACTCTTGTTCGGATATTACCCCAGAAACAAAGGATGTAAAACGCCTTAATTTAATCCATTTCCAGTTCCTGTTAAACTCAAAGCCTCCTACACCGCCTGCATGGCAATAATATGATATTAGGAAGAGGTATTAAATAGGTATAGCACATTGTGAAATAAAGCTCCTCATTAGAAACTATTGAAACCTTGTAGAGATTTAATGCATCGTTTAATGCATCTCTCAAATGAAAGGATAAGGGCCATTATCCCTGTGCCACCCAGGGTGTAAGGAATTCCATCTCTTCTCTAAATTGAGTCTTACCCACATAGCGACACACACACACACACACACACACACACACACACACACACACACACACACACACACACACACACACACACACACACACACACACACATAGAGGGCATAAAACTGAATTATAATACATTCATTTCCTGGAGACTTATCCTAACCATCCAATCCAGTATCATAGGATGTCTTGTCATATCTGTTGCTCGTCTGTCTGTCATAATATTGCCCCCAAAGTGGCAGCAGTAACACCCCGGGATGTTGTAGTGAGCATAATACTCATTAAAAAGATATCTAAGTTGAAACTGTTTTTTTTTTCTTTCATTGTAATATTCTTTCTCTCTGTGGTGACCAAAATCAATCGCAGTCTTTGGTCTGTACAAAAACTACCAGCTTATGTTTAACTGAGGCTTGATCAGATGTATCTGGTGGCTATAATTAAAACTGACTATCCTTTTAATTTGAAATTCCTTTTTTGTGTTTCTCTGGGGTTTGTGTCCTTATCAAGCTACGCTGTTGGAATAGTAATGCAAAGTGAGGATTTTATTTAATTCAGCCTCCTGTTAGCTTATTGGCCGCATCACATTAAGAAGAGATTACTAAAAGTCCAGTATGGGTATGATGTTTGATTACAGCATTATTCAATCAGACTTGATCAAATCAGAGCCTGTCTTTTAAATCTGTAACTATAACTGTTCACCTTGAGCTCTAACCTTTAATAATAAGCATACTTTTTGACAAAGCTTATTATGACACTGTACCCTCCCTGATGCATTGACCGTTTCTTCTTCACTTACATATTTTCACTCACTGTTATTATTAAACTCTGGCTCTTTTCCACAGTCTACCTTTGTCCTGTCTTCCTCTCCTCACCCTCAGGTTGTGGCTGATGGCTGCCTCTACCAAAGCCTCGTTCTGCTGGAGCTTTCTTCCTGGAGAAAGGGAGTTTTCCTTCCTACAGTCACAAAGTGCTTGCTCACAGGGATCGTCTGTTTGTTGGGGTTTCCCTGTATTATCATAGGGCCTTTACCTTTAAATACAAAGTGCTTTGAGGTGACTGTTGTTGTGAAGTGGCCCTATATAAATTAAATTAAATTGAATTACTATAGCAACATACAGAAGTTCATATGTCCATATGTTCATTTGTCACTAGTTCAATGTACAAATGAATCACTTTAATGGATGTCTATACTGATATGAAATAAAATTATTAGTAGCTTACTAGCTTTGAATATAGCAAAAAGTAAACAAGAGATAGGAACGTTTGACTTCAACCAAAGTCCAGCAGCCAATCTGGCATATCAGTAAGCCAGCGGTAAAACAAGGCCAAGTTTGTTCATGTTCAATTCTTAATGACTTTATTCATTTATTTAGATTAATAGTACACAGCTGGAGGGGCTTGATATGAGCCATGTAGGTCTGTCCTTCTATGCTAACCACCACTAATGAGGTTCAACAAAAATAAGACCGCAATTTTCAGTCATCTAGTTTTTTGTCAATATCAAAGGGAACCATTAACGACGGGTAAAAAAGTTGCAGGTTTGATACCACTGGCCTAGATGTTAGACTCCAGTGATTTGTGGGGACGTATTGCAGTTTCTATAGACATTTTTACAGATTTCATGAATCGCAGAAATTCCTCATTCCTCTCTAAAATTTCTGATTGAATTTCTTATTCTCTCTACTAACTCATGACAAAGGTTGAAACGCTGGTTCAGTGTGCACAGACTAAAACCCTGTCTGTAAGTCTCAGATGAAGTAAAAACAAGATAAAGATTAATGTGGTAACTTTAACTCACATGTAAGCTTAAATGCTATACATTAAGGTCTTTATGAAGTGCACTGGTAAATTATAATGCACACTGGGGATGTGAACATCTCAGTATTCAAGAGTTGGTGCATAAGCACACAACTGGTCAGCTACAAAGAAGAACTTGAACTATTAAAAACTGAGTCAAGTCTGAGGCTGACAGGTTGGATCTTAATTGACCCAAAGTGGCCAGTGCACAGCAAATCTTTGTTAGTAGAAACATGACCCTTTCTGTGGCACCGGTAAAGCTACACATTCCACCCCAACGAGACAAAATCAGGTATGTAATGAGCGTTATAGCCCTGTAGGACAACTGAATTTTTGCTGCATATGTTTTTCCTCCTCATTGAAATTTGGCATCCTTTAGTCTCAACAATGGCAGAAACATTAAAGCGGAGTTTCTTGCAGCCACTACTATCTTATGTGTTCTTCACAACCAAATGAGGGACAAGATATGTTGTGAATAGGGCCTGTTCATACTCTCTTCTGCCCTAGGTGGGTGCTAATTATCACCACTTTGCCTGTACACAGGGCTACATCCACCCCCTCTCTTACGGTCACTGTGCCGAAACCTAGACACCCTCTAGACCCCAGGAGCCTCAGTGCACCCGTACAGTACTGAAAGATCAGCCCCCCATCACCACCACCTTCCGCCTTCCTTACCATCTCTTCCCCTTCCCTTTCCCCTACCCCAAAACCAACCCCTCCCAGTTTTCATCCTCCGAGCACCCACACCCTTCCTCACCCTCCAACCCCCATCCTCACCATGTAGCTATCCCACTGCCCTGCCATCTCGCAGCATTCCGCGGGCCGTGCACACAGAGGCCTATTGTGTGGGCTGGGAGACGGCAGGAGGCTATATACAGTCAGAGCACCAGAGAAAAGGCATGTGTAGGGCTGAACTGGGCTCAGTATTCCTGCTGTACTTTGAAACAGATCTGTAACTGAAATTGTGCTGGAAATCAGCGCTATTCCTGTAACATGAGTTTAAAGAGAGCTATATCAATGCAACACTGATGAATGTCAAATGATTGCTACACAGCTCTCTTCTGCATTCGTGTTTGGAGGTTATACATACTCAGCACTTGTTGGATGCTGTAAATGGTGGCAGTAATTTCTCTAAACCACCAGTGTTGCTTCTCCTGGCATTGCATAAACACTTGATATTTATAGTTTTATCACTGGAGTTTGTTGTCTATGATTATGATTTGAGGGTTATTTAGAAGATGTAATATAAAAGACTCAGAGTTATTTTCCAAGTAACCAATGAAGCTTCACCACATCTTTCTCTGTGTGACACAGCAACATTGACTTGACACCACAGTGGATAGAGTTAGTGCAGAGTGGCACTGTGTACTCCTTCTTGTGTTAAAGACTGGTGATTATTGGTTCAGCTGGACCGTTAAATTCCTGAAATGTCTTTGTTGTTGGACTCATTAGCTTTATTGCTGGTTTGTCCTGTCCTGTTAAACTTGATGACTACATTTTAAAAATCATTTTAAACAAGCATCTGTTTTCCTAGGTATCAGCTGTACTATGAAAATCAAACTTTATAGTACAATGAATGCTTCTGTGAATACTTCTGCTGCATCAATTTTCTTCCTCGAGTGCAATTCCAATATACAAAATTGCTCACTGCTCACACAGGTCCAGGTAAGAAGTCAGTTTCAGATCTTTCTTTTCTCTGTGTGGAATGAAGTGGGGCTCTCTAGAAGGTCATGACCCTGGAATTACTGGTCCTTTGCTCATGACAGACTCCTTTTCAAGCTCACTAATCTGGGTCTATCCACCAGAGAGATATAGTAAAGATCATGCAGATCTTTCATCTCTATTTTATTTCAGCTTCACAGGAGATGCTGTAAATCTGGTATATATTGGATTTTTGCATGAACTGTTGCCTCAAGATCAGCTAACTCTTGATTGCAGAACCTTTTGCCTTAACTCAAAGGCCAGAAGAATTATCCATTTAACTGGATAGCCACTTGTTACTTGTCTTTGTCCGAAGAGAGAAGCCTCTCAGAATGTCTGACTGTAATGAGAGCGTGACATAGCTGCTGATTGGTCAGCTCAACACTTAAAGGTTGTCTAAAGTCTGCAGTTTAATCCATAATCCAAAAGGCTAAACTGACCCAAACAACCCTGCTGACCCACTATTGAGTTGCCATAAACTGAGAGTTTAACTGCAAGTAGCGGTTCATTACTCAGAAAACAAAAACATGTATTCTGTTCTCTTTTGCAAAGGTTAGATGCATTTCTAATATTGTATATGTTGTATTGTATATATTTTTCAAATAAATACAGCAGTCTGGTGAAACGTTACTGTCAAAGTGCTCACTAAATCACAACAATATGACCAGAGAAAATTCAATGTGGAACGCTTCATGACTTTATGGGATTATTCCCAGAACTTTTTGATTGCACCTTACGTGCTGAATGAATCAACTCTCTATTTACCTCCTCTCCAAAAATCTTATGATCCAAATAAAAACAACCACAGGGCATCAATCAGTCACCAATGCACATGCAGAGCCTGTGCATTAAAAAATATGTTTTTTTGTGTGAATAAAAATAAATTTTTTGAAGAAGGGATTGCTGTATTGTTGATATGTACCAGGATGTTTGCAACCCCCTTAACCATCAAAATGAGACCCCCCTCCCCCCTTTGGATCTGTTTAATTCAGTTGAAGAATCATCTGAAGAAAATGCTATAGTTTGTGTGTAGTCATTTCCCATGTGACCAACATCATCATATATGTTCCTATTAAAACATTTTTGGTGTATATCCTGATATTAATTGATACTTTCTTTAAGTTTGTTCACAAGACAGAAATATGAGTCACTCTAAAACAGGCATTTCATAATGCCCTGACACAGTGGCATGTGACTGACCTGTGCTCTGCTTCATGCAGCCTCCTTTGTAATGTGAAAGTGTAGGTGCGTCTCCTAGCCAGGCCAGGCCAGGCCAAGCAGGGCAAGGGAAGAAGGAGGGCTTGAGTTAAAAAAAAAAGTCCCAGGGAGAGTCGTCGGTGCTGGATTGTGGGGAGGGAGATGAGGTTCAGGTTACAGCCTGACAGGGGGTCTGGGGGAAGGACTGGTATTTTGGAATATACGAAGATCCATACAAGGCACAGTGACATAAAACCGCGGTGCCTGCACTGACACAGTGGGTGCAGAGTGCCAGCTGGGGCCCCGTGGTGGATTCCACTTAGATTTTGGAGGGTTTGACTGCATGGTGCCATAAGTCTCCGGGAACACACTTAACATACCACTGACTGAAAGCCTGGTCTCCTCCATCCCTTTATTTCTCACCCAAGCTCTTGCATGTCTAATTTTTAGACATGTTCAGCTTTGTGGACTCAAGGACTGTTCTGCTACTTGTAGCATCCCAAGTTGTTTTACTATCCGTGGTCAGATGTCAGGAAGAGGATGACCGTAAGTTGCAGTATTTTTCTTTTGCACTTCCTTATTTATAATTGAATTGTAATTCTGATTCCATCACCAGTCTTTTCTGTTTCTATCTTTGTAGATCTAGAAAATCCAATGAAAGTTGTCTGTTTTCACAAAAAGAACTGTGGATACATGTTTCTGTTTCTATGTACACTTTTTAGACAATTTTTTCAAAGCAGTAATTAAATGTTATTGATGCTGTCTGCTTGTAAAATATCTCCCCAACAAAGTTAATAGATTTTTTTTCAGTAGATAGGTAAGGTTGACAAGGTGCATCTGTGTGGGATGGAGGACCAGGTGAACAAGTGCCTGTTTGTCCTCACCTGGGTCCTACAACTCAGCCTTTCATGCTCTGTTTGATTACTTTGTAGTGAAAGTTTTTAGCAAAAAAATTAAGAAAAAGAAAAGCTAATAATACAGCATCTAGCAGCTGTTTTTTTTTCTAGTATTGAGCAGAAACACTTTGGTAACAACACTTAGCAAATAAAAAACTAAGTTTACTTTTTCTTAAGGACTTGTAGAAATAAACCTTCCCCACAGATTTTGGCCGGAGCAGTCTAAGATTTTTTTCCACTATGTTAAGTGACAGTGCCAGACAGTGCCTGACCCCAGACTAGCAGGCTCAAAGGGTAGCAGGACAGTGTGCACAGCAAGGAGTCAACAGATGATGGACATATAGGTGTATTTATAGCAAGACAAATTTCACTGTAACTGTTTTTATTTCGACATCTTCTTGTTTTAATAGCTTTTGCTTTAATTCCAAAGTTTCATTTTTTACAATTTAGTTCAGGAGGTTTCATTAGCAAGTAGCCAGACTAATCAATCCTGACTTAAACATTCATGTTACATATATATGCTATATATATACATATATATAAGTATCACTTTGACAAATAGACCTAAAACACAGATAGCAGGAGTTAGTAGGCCCAGTTCTAAGCTGTATAAGCTGCATGATCGAAACAAATCACCCATTCTTAATTCCCCAGCGTGTTTGCCCTGGCGCTTAACATAACTATGGGATCCAGATGGAGAAATGTAGAAGGACCCTCTGTTTACTTAAAGCAGCAGCGTGTCAATTGGGCATGCTGTCCCTATAAGAGAGGGTCATTCATTCGAGCAGCAGAGCAGGCCTGCAGGTTAAATATGCTCAGCCAGTGATGTGAAATGCCTCAATCAGGGCTTCAAACATAACGGCTAACTGTGGCTTGTGTTTACATTGCACTTTACGCTGCTATTACGATAACTTAGAGGCATTTCTTTACATACATTGTGTGTTAAATTGAAAACTCGTGAATTACTGTTGTGCTCCACAGCTACTGATTTACAACAGTGTGTTTTGGGGTCAAATCAGCACTTGTTCATCTGTAACAAAGGAGCAAGTCTTCTCACTCCACTTTTTTTTTAAATCACTAAAGCACATATTTTTTAATCCAGTTTTGACATTTTTTTAATGGTCAACCACCCAGTGTTACAGTGTTCAGAGTTTTTGTTTGCAACCAAATAACTTTTTTTTTTTGCTTCTTCCATCTACGCCTATACTCAATAATCCCTCCTCTTCTGCTGTTACTCCTCCCACTTCCTTGCCTTGCCCCTCGATCCCTAACATCCTCTTATCCTTGTCTTAAACCAATTTTTTTTTTTAAACATCTATTATGCCAACTCACAACATTGTTCAAATGCTGTTACCTCCCCCTGTCTAATTCTCTCTTGAACCCTCTTATTGCTCCTATTTCTGCTTTGCCACCTGACCCCTGCTGGCCACCACAGAGGAGTCAGGGGATTGCATCCAGGATGGCCAGCTGTATAATGATAAGGATGTGTGGAAGCCAGAGCCGTGTCGTATCTGTGTGTGTGACAGCGGAGCAGTTCTGTGTGATGAGATAATCTGCGAGGAGATCAAAGAGTGTGCCAACCCTATCATCCCATCTGGAGAGTGCTGTCCCATCTGCCCTGCTGATACCAGTGCCCCCTTTGGTTGTAATTTATTTATTCACATACCCATAAATAAATTACTCTTTTAGCTTGCACTCATCTCTTTCCTGGCTAACACTTTTGAATGGGGAACTGCCACTGGATCCAAATAGTCTGCCTGATCAGGACTAGAGTGGTTACTGATTTGTGGCCAAGAGCAGCTACAATTTCTAGTTTTATAATTTCTATTTTTTATAAATTTTGACATTTCTAAAAAGAAAAAGAAATCAGTTGCCAGCCAATGTTCCCTGTTCCAGAGTGACTTTTTTTTTTAGATGGTTTTATAGAAACTAGATAAGCAACATGATCAGGATTTTTTGCAGTCCCAGTGAAAGTCTTTTCATGTGGGATTTGAATCCTGTCATGTGCTTTCTGATCCACACTTAAACCAGCAGAGACACTTCTGCTCAATTTAACACAAAGCTGAGATGAAGTCCTCATATTGTGCAAGAACTCAATGATTCATTTGACCCATTTTGAGGCTTTCTACAAATTTCAATAGTCTCTTGAAGGTCTTTCCAACCTTTCATGTCAAAATGACTGTAAATATGTGTTTCCTCAAAGTTTCAAGTTTTTGTGAGCAGCTGCTGTACTCCAGCACTGTCTTCAAAAATCTGCTGTTAAATTCATATTGTGATCAAGATGTTGAAAGACAGAATATTTATGATTTTGTAGAATTGCTTCTTCTTTTGCTAAAAAGTTTGGGAATGTAATGGGCCTCTTGGGCTCTAATGTTTAAGGTCCTTTCCAGATTGGTTACAAATTTGCTATAAAAAAAAAATACAAAATTTGACAATACAATGTAAGATATACATCTTAAAACAAACACACTAACAGCAGTTGCCCTTCTTTATTAAATAAGCTCACTTTTTTTTCTATTATTTACATTTTGCATGATTGAGTCTAAACCTTCATTTCTTAGTCTGAGCTTGTTTCTGCTTCATCTCTTGCATCAGTAATATAATCTGGATGGGTTTTATGCGTTTGGGTTTGGTAAATGTTATTTGATCACTTCAGCATCTTTGGATTTCCTTACAGGTCTCCTTTCTAAGAATCACAGAGTAGCTTTTAAATCAATCATATGTTTGAAATCTCACTTCAAGGTATAACTTTTAATAATGCTCTTTCTTTCCTCTTGTTCCTCCTTCTGCATCATCAGAAACAATTGGTGCTAAGGTGAGTCAGTGATCTCCAGCAACTTATGCACAGAAATTATATTTCCTTTGTAGTTGTGGTGCAGTGAACTGTCAGACGACTCATACAGTTTGATTCTTTTATCATTCAGGGCCAGAAAGGAGAACCAGGAGACATTGCAGATGTAAGTATGGACGCTCACGGATATAAAACTGCTAAATAAAGCTTTAAATAATTGTTCTAACAGTTCCTCTTAGATAATTCTACCTGACCAAACAAACATTTTGGGCATCTTTTGTTCACTTTTATTTGAATGGAATTACAGGATTTAAATATCTGATCAACTGTCCATCTATGTTCATTATGTTCAGCCTAAAAGAAAATCACGTTTTTATCACTGGTTCTATCTTTTATAACCCACTTTTGCTTGTACTTTCAATGTGTTTTCCCTTAAAAAATGTGGCAAAGTTTCTAATGTTTCTCATGAGTGAGAAACTCTGAGAAACTGTGAATGTTTCTGACTTTCTATTAAATGAGGAAAAATCCTGCATTCCTGGGACATAATGAACCCAATCAAATCCTCTTAGATCTTCTCAGCAACTTTCCTCCAAGTGCACATGTCAGAAGAAAAAAGCCAGCCAAATTAGAGGTTAAAGGAGGTGGTGGTCATACAAAAACTTGTCCTGTCAAATCAAATCCTTTTAATGTTCACCTCCTACGAAGCTGGAATGTTTTCTAATTTTAGGAAGTTCAAACTAGTACAAAATCATCGGTTACGACACCAATGTAGAGTCAGTTATGAAAACAGCCTCAAAAACATTTTTGTCTCTCTGTAGGTTGTAGGACCAAGAGGACCACCAGGCCCTATGGTAAATATCAAAAATTTGGCTATGTTCTCCATATTTATATGCTTCACAACAACGTGACCTTTCTTCTGAATAGGACGTTCAGCAGTTTTGTGAATGCTACTGAGGCTTTTATGTTTGTTTCTGTAGGGCCCCCCAGGTGAGCAGGGACTACGAGGGGAAGCTGGCGCTAAAGGTGATAAGGTAAGAAACAACAAAATGTGTGCAAAAAAAATCCCTTTTACCAATCTTTCAGCACTGGGTCCTTAGATACTGGGTGAAGCAGCATTATCAGAACTAGGAGAATGGCCTGTAGAGTTTGCACTTATCTTATTACTACTCATGTAAAATCTTTATTTATTTGGATGCAGCAGGTGGATGAAGTCACACAGATGACAGTTTTTGTAAAATCTGCTTTATTGCTTATTCTGGTAACTCCTTTTCCTTCCCTACTCTCATTTGTGTAGGGAAATCCTGGACCTCGAGGAAGAGATGGTGAGCCTGGAACCCCCGGAAACCCCGGCCCACCTGGCCCACCTGGACCTCCAGGACTTGGAGGGGTGAGAATAAGGACTGTAAAATATGGCATATGCAAAATTTGAGCAATAGCTGCTTTTTTGCAACACTTTATTATTAATGTGTAAATCTTTTATGAAGCTTCTATTTGGCTGCACTTAACTTGTTACAAGAGCGCAAAACAGGCCACACAATTTATAATGCATGAAAGTAGAAAGAGGAAAAAAGAGGTAAAAGTCACAAAGAGGTGAACAGACAAACAAACAGGTGGGCACACTGACACCTGTTTTTGAAGCAAGATGAGTGAAAAATAGAGTGACGGTAACAGGTGTAAACCCCCATTCATGGCACAGATGTACCATTCACATTACTATTTGTGGCTCACTTTGCTTAGGCAGATAAACTGACTCTTGGTCTATTTTGTGTGTTTACAGAACTTTGCTGCTCAGATGGCTCAGGGTTTTGATGAGAAGGCTGGAGGAGCTCAAATGGGTGTGATGCAGGGACCAATGGTATGTATCGCTGGGTGCATCTAACAGGGTGACTGTACTGTATGTTTACAGTTTCATCGTGAGAAAAAACGTGAAAATTTTTTGTTGCAAATATTCATCTGGTCTGCAAATCACTGCTGAAAATAATTACTGAAAAATAACCAATACCTCACTCAGATTGCTGCAGTGCTGCCACCTTGTGCCTCAATAATTTCATCCCAACAGAGAGCCTTACTATAACCTTTTAAAATCCTGCTTTCTGAACTGAATGCTGAATCTGCACACAAATAGAAATAGATTATAAAAATAGCATGTGGGAATGAATTTGCCTCAGTGGACACATCACATAAAATAATGAAATCTTTCTATGAAAGGTTTTGAACTGGATACCAGTCTTTAACCTCAAATATTTTTCTTAGCTGGGACAAGGTTTAAATTTGACTTTACTCTTACTAGTTCTGAATGGTTAATGTGTAACTGGTGAAACCTTTATTTACTCAGGACACCTGTATTCATTTGGTAAATTTGTTCCACTACTTGTTAAAATAAATGATGCCAGACTGATGTTCTCTGTATTTGTTGTGTTTCTTTTGTAGGGTCCTATGGGTCCACGGGGTCCTCCTGGGCCTAGCGGAGCTCCTGTAAGTACTCTGATCACAGCCCAAATCATTATATGATTGGGTTTTATAATCAAATAGCTTATTTGAACACATTTCTAATGCTTTGCATTATCATCTGTTACAATAGGGGCCACAAGGTTTCCAAGGGTCCCCCGGAGAGGCTGGAGAGCCCGGTCCCGCTGTAAGTATCAGTATCAATCCCAGAATGGATCTGTATGCCTTACAAACGAGCTGAGCTGCATATGAGGTGTAAATCTTGGGGTTTGCCAACAACACATACACTGTCAAAAACAATACTGATTATAAATGTCATGATTGTTCATTGTAAAAAAAAAAGAAAAAAGATCTCTATTATTTGCTCAAAATTTAATACCAAATTGATGGCCTTAATGGCACTTTAAGGCAGAGATATATTTTACATAACATATGAATTTTTGTCTTTATATGTTGATTGTCAGTATTAATGCTCTTGCTTTGCGTTGATACAGGGACCTATGGGACCTCGTGGACCACCTGGACCTTCTGGAAAACCAGGAAGTGATGTAAGTCATATTCATAGCAAAATTCAAAACTCTTAAAATACATGCAGATTTATATATATATATATATATATATATATATATATATATATATATATATATATATATATATATATATATATATATATATATATATATATATAGATAGATAGATAGATAGATAGATAGATAGATATAGACATATACATATATGACCTTCTTAGACGGTCAGACCACATTTTTATTTGGAAAAAAACAGGGATAGCTCAGTAGGTAGAGTGGTTGCCCCATGATCGGAAGGTCGGGGGTTCGATTCCCCTTAACAGCTACCCTGGGGTACCCCTGAGCAAGGTACCGTCCCTACACACTGCTCCCCGGGCGCCCAATGGCTGCCCACTGCTTCACTGAGTGAATGGGTTAAATGCAGAGAGCAATTTCCCCACGGGGCTCAATAAAGTACAATAAAGTACACACTTTCTTCTTCAATAAAGTACACACCTCCATAATGTACTTCAGTTATACACTCCATGTGCCACCAGGGGGCACTGTGTATCTCCAAAAATTACCAACGAACATGGTGACTTCACAATACACAGCCTTCAAACACAGAACAGTGAAGGGCCATTGCAGCTACATCTTATCTTGCAGCTACAACGCTTCAGCATGTAATCCTGAATTTTGCTGCTGGTTTTTAGGGTGAATCTGGCAAACCTGGCAAACCTGGTGAGCGTGGACCGGCAGGGCCTCAGGTGAGCAAATAATAATTATTCAAATATTTTTTACTTCATACTTAAATCAAAAAAAAACTTTAATCTATTGCTGCATGATTGTTTTTATTTCAGGGAGCTCGTGGATTCCCTGGAACTCCTGGACTTCCTGGCATCAAAGGACACAGAGTGAGTGTTTCAGTTCAGTCACATGTTTCGCAAAACTCTGGCTGCTCATTGATTGCATGTGGTGACTGACTGATGTCTGAGTCCTGATTATGAGCTTTCTTTGTAGGGTCACCCTGGTTTAGATGGAGCTAAAGGAGAGACTGGTGCAGCAGGAGCTAAGGTAAGGTCATCTTTTGTGACAGTGTGGGTTTTCCAGAAATAACACTTTTTCAGCTTACTTCTGCTATTTTGTGCTTACTCATGGTAATTTTGTTCCTTTCAGGGTGAGGCTGGTGCTCCTGGAGAGAACGGTGCCCCTGGACCCATGGTGAGTTGCCACCATCGCTTTTTCTAGTCTGCGATGCTCTGAACTTTCTGACAACATCAGTAAATTTGCATAGCATATTAGGCTCCAGCAATAAAATAAATAATGAAGATATTTATATATAAATCATTCTTTTATAGGGTCCACGTGGTCTGCCTGGTGAGAGAGGACGTCCTGGAGCTGCTGGAGCCGCAGTAAGTAACATTTCCGCAGCTGCTTAAGGCTATTCAACAGGAATTTATTTCTCATTTGCTATTTATTATGGTTTTGAATCTTTTATTAGATCATAACACTGTGATGAACCAAACTAAATTGACCTGTCTTTGCTATCCTTAGGGTGCCCGAGGAAATGATGGCTTGCCTGGCCCTGCCGGTCCACCTGTATGTATCATAGTCACCGCTATGTGGCCATTTCGTGTTGATTTTTCTTTAATCTGTTGCCTTTGATCTGATGATTCTTTTTTTATTTCTCTACAGGGACCAGTGGGTCCTGCTGGAGCTCCTGGTTTTCCAGGATCCCCAGGAGCAAAGGTTTTTACAGAACATATCATCCAGGAAACATTTGCTGTTGAAGAGCTTGTGTATTAAAATAAAACAGAAAAAAAGACTTACAAGAGCCACTACATCAGTCTTTGTTCACTCTGGTTGTAGGACACTAAATTCCAGTTTTCCACAACACTGTATGTTTAGTTATTGTTATTTTTTCATAGACAAATATACAACTATGTCAAACTTCTCTTTTTGCTAAAGAAGATAAACTGGCCTTCAAATTCTTTTTAAATTTAGTTGACTTATTTTGAATAACTCTCATAGACAATGAAACAACAGTATTATATTCAGCTCTATGGCAGGGAGGCACCAATACACAGCTCAAAGAAATCTACAACCAATACAGTTTTACTATGTTAATGATAAATTTGTTGTGCCTTTTTTAGGGAGAAGCTGGTCCTACTGGCGGCCGTGGCCCTGAAGGATCCCAGGGGCCACGTGGAGAGGCTGGTACCCCAGGATCGCCCGGACCTGCTGGAGCATCGGTTTGTTTGCCTTCACTGTTCATAAACATTCAGACTTTGATTTTGATTCATTTTCATTGGTTGATCAGGTTGTTGTTAATATAATGCTTCTTGTTCTATGCAGGGTAACCCTGGTACTGATGGTATTCCCGGAGCTAAAGGATCTGCTGTAGGTTTACACTTTTGTTAGTGGTTTTGATGCCTTTCTTTAGGTTAAATTTTATTCAATAAATATTTCTCTTCATTCTGATATTTGATTATTCCTTTCAATGAAGGGTGCTCCTGGTATTGCTGGTGCTCCTGGATTCCCCGGCCCCCGTGGCCCACCTGGACCTCAGGGAGCAACAGGACCTCTAGGGCCCAAAGGACAGGCTGTAAGTCAGCTGAGATAGTCTGAAGTTATGCTAAATTTAAATATTTTGTAATGTTGTGATTATTTATTATTGTGGCTGCCTTCTTTTCTTGTGTTGTTCAGGGAGACCCAGGTCTTCCTGGATTCAAAGGTGAAGCTGGACCGAAGGGAGAGCTTGTGAGTTTCAGTTTTTTGTGATCATAAATATACATGACCACATAAAAATTTTATGTGGAATTACTCCCTAGAGTAGATTCACTGAAATATCTTTATCTTTTCCAGGGCCCTATTGGTCCTCTAGGTCCCCCTGGCCCTCCAGGGGAAGAAGGAAAGAGAGGTGCCAGGGGAGAGCCTGGGGGCGCTGGACCAATTGGACCTCCCGGAGAGAGAGTAAGTGATCAGGACATGCATTACATGTTACTGGTCACATCTGACTAAAAACAAGGGTAAACATGGTTACTGTATTCACAGTCTAATCAAATATATCTTGATTTCTGTGATTCCTCCCAGGGAGCCCCTGGAAACCGCGGTTTCCCTGGACAGGATGGTCTTGCTGGTGCAAAGGTTGGTGCCTGCAAAATGAGATCTTTTGAAAAGTTATAATCATTTTATCTCAGTGATACCACAGCATGACAGTGCTGCATGAGAAAGATACTACAACAAGTGATTTTTCTATAACATATTTAAAGTTTACACCTTTGGTCTTTTCTTCTTCAGGGTGTCCCTGGAGACCGTGGTGTTCCTGGTGCTTCTGGGGCTAAAGGCGCTACTGGAGAACCTGGACGCACAGGAGAGTCTGGTCTCCCTGGAGCCAGAGTGAGTCTTGCAACTTTATGCAGTGTTGCACATTTTTATGGTTTTTGTAGGATGTTTACTGTGGCAGGTTTTTTATGACTGATTTGATTTTGATTTGAATGGAGCTGACAGTCTCTGTTGCTTGTGCCTTTCACGCAGGGTCTTACTGGTCGTCCTGGAGATGCTGGTCCTCAAGGCAAAGTTGGACCTGCTGTAAGTACAATATTAATTACAATTACATTGAATGTGATTTATAGATTTACTTCCATGAAATTTGAAATTAAAATAATAGAGCAGCTGATCCTGTTCTAAAAAATACAAGCTTTGCCTTCAGTAGGGTTACTAACACCATGATCTACAGTTTCATTGTTGCTTTATGGAAATCATAAAGATTAAACAGAGCAAAATGCTTACAACCTTCTGCTGCCTGTTTAGACTTAAGAAGAATTTTTCATGGCTGGTGCAATAATCCTCAGAGTAAAATCATAATAACATCCAGGTTTTAGCTTCCAGGCTAATACCTTCTGATTTACAGTGTTTATCCGTAATTTTGACAGGGTACCCCTGGTGATGATGGCCGCCCTGGCCCACCTGGTCCTCAGGGAGCCCGTGGTCAGCCAGGAGTGATGGGATTCCCTGGACCAAAGGGAGCCAATGTAAGAGTCTGAAGGTTTCTACAACAACAGACAAGCGGCACTTCCACATCTTATGATGCTGTTCTTATCCCTTTGATCCCCAGTGCTAAAGAAACTTCCTACAGTTTATAGTGTATGATTTCTCTTTGACAGGGTGAGCCTGGAAAGCCTGGAGAGAAGGGACTGGTGGGTCGCCCAGGTCTGAGAGTAAGTATAGCTCTCCATAAGTGCTTAACCATCATTAATTTCTCTCTCTAGGTCCTTTTTCCTAACTAAAGTGCTCTTAATTAGGGTCTGCCCGGAAAAGATGGAGAGACTGGTCCTGCTGGCCCTAATGGGCCTGCTGTAAGTATTCTGTATAATAACATGTTTTGAGACACTTTTATAGCCAGCAAACAGACTTTTATGTTTGATTGATCAAATGTGTTTGCGTTTATCATCTTAGGGACCTGCTGGAGAGAGAGGAGAACAAGGATCTCCTGGACCTCCTGGCTTCCAGGTGAGATAATTTTCTGACCCATCCCATCATATGACTTTTGGTAAAACCTAAACATGTGCACAATGTCCGTGCCTTAAACATTAGAAGCTTTAGTAATTATGAGTTTCAGCAAGTATTTAAGCTAAAGAAGGATCACCTTTTATGGATTTCGACATCACATCTTTCAAAGACACCTCAGAATCATGTATTATAAAAAACTTACAGATAATATTCTAGTCCATGCTTACTGATGGCATTTCAATAACTATTTTGCTATTATGGGCAGGGTCTACCTGGACCATCTGGTGCCCCGGGAGAAGCTGGAAAATCTGGAGAGCCGGTGAGGTTTTACTCTATCCAAATAATTTGTTGCACCTGCACTTCTCTGTTTTCTGACAAACATGTCAACAACAGTGTATTCTACAGTACATGTGACGCTGCCTACATGCAAAATACATTCAATGGGAAACTTTCTGCTAAAATAACACAAAATGGCTTATTAAATGCCAAAACACTCGAAAAACAGATGTTGTTAATTTGTTTTATTAAGTATTGTAATGTTTTATTTAGGCTGTTTTTATAGTGTATAATTCAGTTTTTACAGTTAAGTGGCTGCTGTAACAACTTTTTCATGGATAAATATTCTCTTTATTTAAAAACCAGAGTGGTCTATGTGATCATTGGTCCTTTATTTATCGAGGTAAAAATCTAATTGAGATTAAAATGTCATTTCCAAGAAAGACCTGGCATCCTGGCAGCATCATCTTTAATTACGTAGCATTTTTAAATTTTAACGTGAACACGTAAAACTCGTTCTGTTGTCAGGTTTTAAGTGTTAAAACAAAAAAACAAACAAACAAAAAATGATATAGTTTGTCCTTTCTGCAGGGTCTTCCTGGAGAGGGTGGAGCTCCTGGTGCTGTTGGACCCAGAGTGAGTTTCCACTAATTATGTGTATCATATGTGTACATAGAACTAAAGTTTGCTGTTGGTTTCATACATGTAATCTTTTTGTTTTGTCTTTGCTGAGCTATTCCTTATATGCTTTGCTTCTCTTCTTATCCAATATCGCTCTGTCTTATTACAGGGTGAACGTGGTTTCCCTGGTGAGAGAGGTGGTGCAGGAACCCAGGGTCTTCAGGGACCTCGTGGACTTCCTGGAACACCAGGCAGCGATGGACCCAAGGTCAGTGGATGACTCAGACTAATTTCTGGTTGCAGGTTCAAGATTCTTAACTGCTCTTCTCAGATGCAGATGAATACCCACAATAACATCATCTGCTGATATTTTTATTATTCATGCCTATAGTCAATGTTCAGGTTAAAAAAAAAACCCACACAAATCTGTGCTGACTACATTTAAGGTTGTGACTCCAGAACAACATAATGTCATTGCTGTCACCTGTCTAGTCTCTACTATTTGCCTGACAGCCTCATAGCACCAACTAGACTGACAAAAGCTTTGTCACAACCCACATCAAACCAGGATGTGTCACTTTTACGTCACAGTTTCTACTCAGCTAAACAAAAGAGATATGATCTCCTGATTAGTCAAATTTGAATGTGCTGACGTGCAGATTTTCTTACCTTTGAACGTACTAACACCGTCTGTTCCTCCATATTTTCCAGTCTTGGTGTGATGGTATCACATTATACGTTTTCTTATCTAACTCTCAGCAAGTAACACAGTAAGCACTTTTCTCAAAACATCAACTTTTCTCTACATGAAATAAGAAGAATTAAATAAAAAAAAATATTAAAAATCAAGTCTGTTGAATTTCAGGTGGAAATGTTTAACATCTGCAGCCTTGGTCAACTTGTTTTCTGCAGCACAATATAATTTGAACGACTGAGACTTTTCCAGATGTTTTTTAATCTAAGGAGCTTGGAAAGTTTTATTTAATTTTTTTTTTCATAACATCATCAAATAGAGAGGAAAGATGAAAGATTTGGATTGACAAGTGCTCTCCTAATTGTGGTCCATCTTGCTTTTATCAGGGAGCTATTGGACCAGCTGGCTCTCCTGGAACCCAGGGACCCCCAGGCCTGCAAGGTATGCCAGGAGAGAGAGGAGCTGCTGGTATCACAGGACCCAAGGGAGACAGAGTGAGTGATAGATTCTTTATTTTCACTTTGTGAATTGCTCTCTAAGTTAAAATGTAGCTTACAGTAGTAGTGCATAAAGTAGTGTAAAAAAAATACTGCACTGTAAATATTGCATTCTGTTCTGTATGATTAAAACAAAGCTTATCTTTTTGCCCACAGGGTGACAATGGTGGAAAAGGAACTGAGGGTGCTCCTGGAAAGGATGGTGCTAGAGTGAGTTCAAAAATATCTTTGATCTCTTCTTATGTTTGATACATCTTTACAGTTTAAACCCTGTAAATCATTCATCAAACAAGTGTAACATTCAGTGACACCTACACTATGTTCTAATGTGTTTCCTCCTCTCTCCTCTTTCTTAGGGTTTGACTGGTCCTATTGGTCCTCCTGGCCCAGCTGGGCCCAATGGTGCCAAGGTAAGAATAATCCTTTGCTTTGTTATGTGAATAAACAGTGGTTTAAATTAGAATTTATATTGTATTATTAACCATTTTAGTTGTTTGAATGATAGTTTCTCTTTTATCCAGGGTGAGACTGGACCTACTGGGCCTGTTGGTGTTAGTGGTGCTCGTGGTGCTCCTGTAAGTACTTTTTCTTGAGTTTAAGTATCAGTATCAGTAGCACAGAACAAGTATACATCAGACTGATCAGGTCTGATACAGAGGCCTGGGTTTATAATATTAGAGCTCTTTCTCAATAAAAATTCTACTCTTCTAGAGAAGAGCACCAATAATAATAATAATGATGGATTGAATTTATATAGCGCTTTTCAAGGCACCCAAAGCACTTTACAATACCACTATTCATTCACTCTCACATTTACACACTGGTGGAGGCAAGCTACAGTTGTAGCCACAGCTGCCCTGGGGCAGACTGACAGAAGCGAGGCTGCCATATCGCGCCATCGGCCCCTCTGGCCAACACCAGTAGGCAAGTAGGGTAAAGTGTCTTGCCCAGGGACACAACGACCAGGACAGAGAGCCCAGGGATCGAACCGGCGACCTTCCGGTTACAGATGCGATTACCAACCCCCTGAGCCACGGTCGCCCTATTATTATAATAATTACCATCATTATAATAAGATAATGGGTGGATCAGGATGTAGGATTGCACATCAGAATAACTAAGCATCATCCTTCTTGTGCTCACAGGGTGACCGTGGTGAGGTTGGTCCTCCTGGGCCTGCTGGTTTTGCTGGACCTCCTGTAAGTAGAGTCCCCATAATTCATTCTTTACATATGGAATTTAAAAAAAACATTTATTGATGTTCAGCTTCTATCTTTTTCTGATGAATATATTTAGGGTGCTGATGGTCAGCCTGGTGCTAAGGGAGAGCTTGGTGAGCGTGGACAGAAAGGAGAGTCTGGTTCTCATGGACCTCAGGGACCATCTGGTGCTCCTGGACCTGTGGTAGGTATTTAAACCAAAAATTAAGTCATGGAACTTGTTACTATGTATCTACTATCTGTCGAATCGAATTACATAGTGAAAGAAATACATTGCACAGTGTTGCACAAACACCTTTACACTATTTTAGAGCAGGGTAAGTTTTCATGACGGAGTAGCAATTTATGAAGCCCATATATGTGACTGGGCCAAACAGAAAAACATTGCATGTGAAATACTTTTAGTCAGTGCTTGTATGGTAGTTTCCATTTGTCACTTTTGTCACTTTTTTAAAAGTTATTCTACTGTGACATAAACATGATCATTCCCCTTTTTCAGGGACCTACCGGTGTATCTGGAGCTAAAGGAGCACGTGGCGCTCAGGGACCTCCTGTAAGTAACTCCTACATGTCATACAGTGCATATATATTTATATATGTGTGTGTGTGTGTGTGTGTGTGTGTGTGTGTGTGTGTGTGTGTGTGTGTGTGTGTGTGTGGCACATTTGGGTTTTTTGGGGTCATAAACAAGAAGTAAAACTTAAAAAAATATGAAATCATTAAAGCTCCCAAGGTTTTAACTTGGCTTTTCAATCATAAATCAATCATTCAAAGGTTTTCAATGCTATCAATATTGAAAAAAAAATCAACCTGACAAAATTAGTTTTCTCTACATGCCATCTTGGACACAAAAAAGACACATTTTAGATAAGTTCAGTTAGATCTTTAGTAACATCCCGTAGCAACAGATACACATATAATAATAAGACAAACACAAAACAAAGCAAATTGAAAAAAAAGTCTAGTAAGTTGTGATTGAAACTTCCTAAGATGGAAAATTTTGAACTCTAAAATATTCTTAAGAAGTTTTTATTAACAATCAGAGTTTGCTGGGAACATATGAATATTTATAGCAGTTACTCTTTATCTTTGTGCAGTCTAAAGCGTGAGCCTGAGGGCCAGATTGCTGTGTGAGAGCACAGTTTGATTTTAAACATTTCTGTCAAACAGATCAAATAGGCTTCTTTGTTTGTTTCCTATAATCTTCTCTCTGGTGAGACAGTTTTGGGGGCTGCTGCAGCTGCTGCCTGCTGTGAATAAACATCAGATCAATAGAAGATTATAAAACAAAAACTGCAGCCTTAAATTTAAAAGTGATAAAAAAAACAACTATTTTTTGGCCTAATGATAAAGTTTAAGAAATCAATCGGTTTTACGTGAAAAACTTTCTAACTACCAACAGAGATGTGCAAATGTCTTTGATATCCAGGCCATAAACATAATTCCTATTCAGTGTTGAGATGAGCGTATAGACTCCATCAAGTAAATATCCAGTTTGTATAAGAACTAAATCAAGTTAAATGAAGAGTATTTGCAAAACACACTGGACTTTACAGAGGACTCTGAAAAGCCACCCATCCATCCATCCATCCATCCATCCACCCATCTATCCATCCATCCATCCACCTATCCATCCATCCATCCATCCATCCATCCATCTTCTGAACCTATGGGGTCTATCCCAGCTGTCACTGGGCAAAAACAGCAAGACAGACCTTCAATTATACTCACAGTGACCTACAGCCAATGTAGAATCACCAGTTAACCTAAAAGGCACATTTTTGGACTGTGGGAGGTGGGCAGTTTGAGTGCCCAGAGAAAACCAACACAGGTACAGATAGACCATGCAAGGCTTGTTCTGCGTATACTTGTACCACCTATACCACTGCACCACTGCTGCCTGCCTCTGAAAATGAAGCATGACATTTCCTCTGAAGGGAAATATGGCTCAGCCATTTCTCTGTTTACTATTACATTTAGACCCTCAATCAATCAATCAATCAATCAATCAATCAATCAATCAATCAATCAATCAATCAATCAATCAATCAATCAATCAATCAATCAATCAATCAATCAAAAACACAAATTTAAAAAAACCTACAAAAAACTAAACAAAAAGAAGTTTGTGACTCCCTGTTATGGTTGATGATGGTGGCATGGTTTTTGGTCTTTGGGTTCCTTTAAATTGAACTTGCCTGATCACCAACCATGCCATCAAAACATGAAATGAAGGGAAGTCACTCAAATGGATATTGTTATGCCCTTTCAGCAGCATCCCAAAGAACCAATCCCAGAGTCCACTTGAGCTGTTTTGTTGGTCTGTGATGAACTGAATTCTACTCAGATACGATGCCTACATCTAATATCTATTTTTTACGTTAACTTTTCATCTGTCTGCCGCAAATACATTACATATATATACTGCCATGGAAATAAATGCCATGAAGCTCCCAGGAGACAGTTTTCGTGCTGATTTTAATGCAAGATGAAGTTTAGAACAAATTATTCAATCAACAGAGTAATGGTGACTTGTACACACCATGTGCCTGCAACTTTTCATGGTCTGCAGTTTGATGGCTTAGTTGCTGTTCCTAAATCTTTCTATTTTTACAATAATACCACTTAACCACAGTTAATTGTGGAATATCTAGAACAGAAGAAATTTCACAGACTGGTTTGTTGCAGCCGTGGCATCCCATTTCAGAACCACACCCAAATTCAGTTTGCTCATTATAACGACCGAAGGCAAACTGGGTGGTTTGGTGGTTGATTTTATAAAACTTTGGCAATGGAAATGAAATGGAAGCTCCTGTTAAATGTTTACTATCAAATACTTAATACATCATAAGAATTAGGAGAATGTTCTCAACCAATAAATCTTAACATTTTAGAAAAATTCAAATTTAGGATTACCATATTAGAACAGGTCAGTGGGCCAGGACAAATTCATGTTTATCGATCTCTTTCTCCTTGACAGGGTACCACAGGTTTCCCTGGTGCTGCTGGCAGAGTTGGACTTCCTGGTCCTAATGTAGGTATTTTGTCAATAATAAGCTGCACAAAGAAATTAGTCTCTTTTTGTTTGTAGATTATGTGTATTTTTGCTCTTACTCAGTGAAATTCTGTCTTTTCAAAGGGTAACCCTGGCCCTGTTGGTCCTCCTGGCCCCGCTGGTAAAGATGGACCAAAGGGTGTTCGTGGTGATGCCGGCCCTTCAGGAAGACCAGGAGATGCTGGGCTTCGCGGACCACCAGGCCTACAGGGAGAGAAAGGAGAGCCTGGAGAGGAAGGGAAGCCTGTGAGTTTATTTTTGCACTTCACAGGAAACCATAAGTACCCGACACTGAAGCCAACATCCAGTCTGAATCACCTGCAATATTTGCCAGATATTGACTGTATTTCATGACTCAGTCATCTCTGTCTTGACTCTATAGGGTACTGAAGGGCCCTCGGGTCCCCAGGGTTTGGCTGGCTCCCGTGGTATTGTTGGTTTGCCTGGGCAGCGTGGAGAGAGAGGCTTCGCTGGTCTTCCTGGACCTTCTGTGAGTGCTTTGGCTTGCACACAAAACGTTTAGCTATGTTTATCCTTCACGTAAACTGTGTGAAAAACTGACGCTGGTCTAATTTTGTAAATCTGGATGTACATTTTTCCAGAATTACAGCTATGGTTGGTTTTATTTAAGACTTGTCTTAAACTTGTCAAAGATAAAACCTTGTTATTTGCAGTACATTCAAATAAAGTGTGAGCTTTCTGATAACATAGTTGATTTTCAAAGTCAGAGGATTATTTTGGGCCTTCAATGTCAAATGCTAGATTGAAAGATAAAAATATATCCTGTGTGTGTAGGGAGAGCCTGGTAAACAGGGTGCTACTGGTTCTGCTGGTGACCGCGGACCTCCTGGACCAGTTGGGCCTCCTGGACTTAGTGGACCTTCTGGGGAGCCTGGTAGAGAGGTCAGGAACTGAACTTCAATAACAACAAAATAGCAATATTTACAATGCAGGAAATAATACAGTCATCTTCATCTATCAAATCAATGCACGTTAAATAACAAAAAACATGCTTTTATTTCTCAGGGTACCCCTGGATCAGATGGACCCCCTGGTAGGGATGGTTCTCCTGGACTCAAGGTAATGGACGTCATCCTCACTGAAATACACTAAATCAATTTAGCAACTCATTGTTTAAAAGACTTTTCAATGCTCGTTAACATAAATTGTTTTTAACCTGCATCAACACCTTCCGTTCATTTGCAGGGAGAGCGAGGTAACACCGGTCCTGCTGGCGCTCCCGGAGCTCCTGGCCGCCCTGGTCCCCCTGGCCCTGTAGGACCCCTGGGCAAGCAGGGAGACAGAGGAGATGCTGTAAGTATCACAAAACAACGTAAGAACCCCAAGCACAATGTAATTTTAAATGGCACCCACACCTATTATTTCCTTTTTAGGGTACTCAAGGACCTGCAGGACCCCCAGGACCAGCTGGAGCTAGAGGAACGGCTGTAAGTATCATTAAATCAAAATGTATTTTATCATTAAGTTGTTGTTTTTTTTTAGTTTCTGATTTTATTTGATTAAAACTGCCACATGTACAAATCCATGAATGTTAAAAGGTGAATCTTTACTTCAGGGACCTCAAGGACCACGTGGAGACAAAGGAGAAGCTGGAGAGGCTGGAGAGAGGGGGCAGAAGGGACACCGTGGCTTCACTGGTCTGCAGGGTCTTTCCGGACCCCCTGTAAGCACTTTAATACACATCTAATAGTTCATCCATTCGGTGCCGCTTTCCGTCTTTCTCCTGATCTGTTATCATCTTTGTCCCAATAGGGCCCCTCTGGAGATTCTGGACCTGCCGGACCTGCAGGACCAAGCGGCGCTAAGGTGAGCAAACGAAGCAGAAGAGATGAAAAACTATATTTCCATCCTGCACCTTTAACACAGAAACTATATGATGGTAATGAAGGGCACAGGTTAGCATTTTTGTAATTCTCCAATCACCTAGAAGAAGATGGGGACAGGAAAGGCCGTGTGCTTTAATTACCCACCGCTGTGATAAGATGGGCAGCTGAGGCATTTTGTAATTACTCTCTGTGAGGAAAAGTGGCAGACAGACAGGGGGGACTGTGATTTGTGAAACCCACTCCCACTGAGATCCGAAATGGGCTTCAATCTCTGTTCTTGATAAGCTAAGCACTGAGCATGATAAGAAAAATGAAGGGAAATGTCACCATACAAATATTCTTCATGCATAATAAGGCAAAGGGTCTGAGGGTAATAGAGAGAAACTGCTGGTGCATTTGATTTCCTTTATCAGATTCTCTTATCCAGACTTCACTGTGGATCTGAAGAAATAACAAAGTTTTACACTTTGAAAAAAAAAGCCCAAGCTCACTTAATGAAACTGCTTTTCATCCTCTCGTTCTGTAGGGACCCCCTGGACCAGCCGGACCTGCTGGCAAAGATGGAACTAATGGACAGCCCGGCCCCATTGGACCTCCTGGACCACGTGGACGCTCTGGAGAATCTGGTCCTGCTGTATGTAACATGTCACGAGAATAATAATCTACAACCAAATGAGTCTGTATGCTATTCTATTTCAGTCAGGTCTCATTTCTTGCTTTTGCCTTCTTCCAGGGTCCTCCTGGTAATCCCGGACCACCTGGTCCTCCCGGGCCACCTGGCCCTGGCATCGACATGTCTGCTTTTGCTGGCCTGGGTCAGGTGGAGAAGGGCCCCGATCCTCTCAGGTACATGAGGGCCGATGAGGCATCCAGCTCTGTGAGGCAGCATGACATTGAGGTCGATTCAACACTAAAGTCCATCATCAACCAGATTGATAACCTGCGAAGCCCTGACGGCTCACAGAAGAATCCCGCTCGCACCTGCAGAGACCTCAAACTGTGCCATCCTGAGTGGAAGAGCGGTAAGAAAACCAGACACTAAGGTCTGACCATATATCATGTATCATACGGTATAGGATCCCTGATTGCGACTCCATATTTTTATTATTTGGCTAAAGTAGAGTAACTTTGCACGATTCTCAATTTAAAATCATTGTTTTTTATTTTATACTGAGCCTCTCAGTCCATCCATATCTGAAACAAGCTGTTTTCCTTTCCTTCCTCTTCCTTTAAACCACTGTTCTTGTCATTGGCTGCCCCTGGCAAACAGGTAAGTAGGGCTTCTGGGCCTTCAGCTAGAGCTGTGTGCCTGAGATGATAACAAAAAACCACGGGAAATGATCCACAACTGTAACAATGACAGATATAACAGAAAATAAGGAAAAGCATAATAGGGTGGCCTTTAAGTGAAAACCCAGACTGCATGAACAGGTGTTATTCTGTTCGTGTAAAATCCTTTCAGTCCTTGTATTCCTAGATCGCAGCGCTGCATTTGGGTCGGTGTCTCTATACTCAAACACACATTCTGTCTGTTTTGTTATCAGTATGAGAGAAAGAGCTCAATTTGTGGCTTTCTTTTACCTTCAGTTCACCCCCCACTGCACCCGCCCAAATCATTAGTGACACTAATGGCTTAGTGTGTCAGGACAACTTGTTCTGCCTGAATAGGGACAAGAAGCAGCAGACCTTGATAAATCCTTCACACCAAGACGGGAGCAAATCTGCTTTTCATACTTTTTATGTATACTCTTTGATGGACCATTCATATTACAGCATTGCTCCTGAAAATGTCATAAGCCTGGCTTTAAAATCCTGCTGCATCACTCTTCTTTATGATAATTAACTTTTCTTCTTCAGATATGAGCAGTTGAACAGGCTAAATCTTACATTTAGTGATTAGGATTCTCCTCATTAACTCAACTGTCTCATTTTCTCAGGTGAGTACTGGGTTGATCCTAACATTGGCAGCACGGCTGATGCCATCAAGGTCTTCTGTAACATGGAGACCGGAGAGACCTGTGTCTATCCAAGCATCGCCAAGGTACCAAAGAAGAACTGGTGGACGAGCAAGAGCAAGGAACGCAAACACGTCTGGTTCGGAGAGACAATGAATGGAGGATTCCATGTGAGTGCACACATACATCATTAGTGAACATCAAACTCCTCTTAAAGAGTCTAATGTACAAGCTGCTAACTCTCCCACCTGTTGTCTGATTCCACAGTTCAACTACGCTCAGGATGGCATTGCTGGCGTCGCTGCCAGCGTCCAGCTGACCTTCTTGAGGCTTCTGTCCAATGAAGCATCCCAGAACGTCACTTACCACTGCAAGAACAGCATTGCCTACCTGGACCAGGCCACCGGCAACCTGAAGAAGGCTCTGCTGCTACAGGGTTACAATGAGGTGGAGATCCGTGCAGAGGGCAACAGTCGGTTCACTTACAATGTGTTGGAGGATGGCTGCAAGGTGAGTGTGGGAAAAGGACTGAGAAAATAACTGTTAATTCAAATCATGTTAGAAATTTTACTATGCAGTAAGGCTGAACTGTAACACATTCCTTTGGTCTCACTCAACAGACACATACAGGCCAGTGGGGCAAGACTGTCTTTGAGTATAAAACACAGAAAACCTCCCGTCTGCCAATCACGGACATTGCTCCTTTGGACATCGGAGGAGCAGATCAGGAGTTCGGAGTGGATGTAGGCCCTGTCTGCTTTATCTAAAGCGGAGTTTCACGATGGCCCCCCATAAAACAGGAAATAAATAAACTAAACCATGAAACATTACACACATGCCCACAATAAAGAAGACTGGAAATTATAAAAGAAAATTGATCGTTTTTTTCTCTCACTACAAAGTGCTCTCCAAGGTGTACTCCTTGGATGTTAGCACTGAAGGGCACCGGCAATATCTGTACACCACACCAGCACTCTCTGTCAACCCGCTTCCTGAGATCCAGTCATGTTTCCCATGGCCCGCTGTTGACAGGAATGAGTCAGAGCCAAGAGGAAGAGGCACAGAGCGAACAAGTTATGAACAGAAACATGGCTTGATGTCACTTATTTATTGTTTAACCTGAATAGGAAGAGCTGAGGTAGGACTGGACGGGTTTTCTCTGTAAGTAAGCCAAGCCCCCTTTTCCACTACAACCTCTGTCGCAGTCCTACTCCACCTCCCTCCCTGTTTCTCTCCTGACACACAAATATTGCATTTTGAATCCGTGTAGACCAATAAAAAAATAAAAATCTCAGTAGGTGAAAGTGTGAGCTCCAGGCCCGTCCATCGTGAGCGGGAGCAGAAGCTTTTACTGTGTATTATAAATCCTTGGTTCCATTGTTGTAAAAGTCTGTGTTTATAAACAACCAGATGGTTTTATATATATTTCCACATTATGTGTGTACATGTGTCTAGATGCGCACCAACACTTTTGGGAAAGTGAGGTTACATTTGGGATGTATGTTTCCAGTGTCCTGTACCCCTTGACTGGCCATCACAAGAAGGCCCAGTTTGTACCCCCCCACCCCACCCCGACCACCACGACCCAAGAAAAAAAAAGAAATTTATTTTGAAGAAGAATTTGCTTTGCTTTTTTTTTTCTTATTGTAGTCATCCAGATTGTTCAAAGCTACCTCACACTGACAAACAAAGTGAAAATGTTGAATTCAAATCTGAGCTGACCAAACCTTTAGCTTTCAGATGGATCTAGAGCTTGAACCGCCATCTTTGTTTTGGGTTGCTCTGTATTCGGAAGGTGCTATGACGACTCCTGCGCCTGAGACGATAACAAAAAAACAAAAACGAAGATCCATCACTGTAACAGTGACAGATATAACAGAAAATAAGGAAAAGCATAATAGGTGGCCTTTAAGTGAAAACCTGGACTGGACAGGTGTTATGTTGTTTGTGTAAAGTAATTTCAGTCCTTGTATTCCTAGATCGCAGCGTTGCATTTGGGTCAGTGTCTCTATACTTAAACACACATTCTGTCTGTTTTGTTATCAGTATGAGAGAAATTTGTGGCTTTCTTCTACCTTCATTCACCCCCCCGACACTAATGACTTAGATCTAGAGCTTGAAATCACCAGTCGCATCTCTGACCCTCCCACTAGCTTCACACCACACACTCAAACTCCACCCTGAAGGAGGGGTGCAGTCATGTAAAGACAGGAAAGACAGGCGAGCTCAGAGGCCTCCTGTGGTGTCCACACCTCCACAGCTGAATGTGGACCTCCAACAACAGCTCCTCAGAAGCAGCCAGGGTGGGTTGTCTCTGTGTGTGTAAAGGGTGTGTACATTAAAAAAAAATTTTTTATAATGACCATGATCATTTTTGTTTTTATTTTGCTACACCTCAAATTGATGTAAATTGAATAATAAAAGGAAAACCGAACTGAGGATGGCGTTTATTTTATTCAGTTGAGTTTCGAATAAAAACGCAAATGGCGCAGGGGATGGATTTCTTCTTTTAGCAGAGCCAGTCACGTGTGCTCAAATGTTATTTTTCCTTTTTAAACTTTTTGTCTGTGTGCGTGTGTGTGCGCGTTTTCGCATGAGCAAATCTCATAACACGAAGGAACAAAAGTACTGTATTTGTTTCGGGGTGGTGATATATTGTGAGGTAGTGGCACATTGCGAGCTGCATCACTGCCTCAGAAAAAATATAGTTTAGAGTTCCTAAAAGAGCAGACGAGACCTGATTTTACACAATAAAACCATTCATTTACCATTTAGAGTTGTTAGGATTTCATTTGTCATTAAAAATCCAAAACTGTGAGTTGAAAGTAATTTTTTTTGCTGCTTTAAATACAATTTAAGACCAAAAATGAGATGGGAATACACATCACAGTAAGTATGCGGCTGAGTGTAAGGACAAGCTTAATAATATTGTGATTTGTCCTGAATTTGCACAGCACAGCTTGCTAAATTAGCATATTCAGTTGCTAGGATTTAACCACCAAGAGTAACTGGCTTTCTCAAGAAATTTGTCTGTAAATCAAGTCAGTCTGGCCTGTTCCACAAATAGCATGGTCTCAGTGTAAGAGCTAATTGTGTAGGAGGGTGAGAAAAAAGCAGCCGAGAATAAAAAAACAAAAACAACAAACATCTAAAGTGGATTTCAGATCATATCTTCTGTTTTAAGACACATCTTAGACTTTATAAGCATGAGTGTGGTCGGACCTGTTTATTTACAAGAAATTTGCACAACTGAATGTCAATTATAATATTTCACAACTCTAATTTTCTTATTTTACACTGGACTTGAAAAAGTGTTTCAATTTTCTGCTGCCCATTACAGAAACCTCTTTGCAACTGATTTCACCCAGTGTCAGCCAGCTACCACCATACATTTAATAGTGACTGCTATTCAAGCCTGTGTGACTGAAGCCTGAGATGACCACAGAAGAGATCTTCTCTCAGTGACATCATTAAACTGCCTGGCAGCTACCAGTCCTGCCCATCGGCCTCCTAGCAAATGAGACTGTGGAATCAATTAGAAAATCTGAGGTGACATCTTTCTTGAACATCGCATTCACAGGATGTTTAGAAAACCTGAACTCGGACCTTGAAATTAAGGGCACCAAATTTTGAGGAGAGATTCATCTATGGTGTCAATTCAAAATCCTGAGTGACATTTTTCTCGAGTTATCATGTTGACAAGATCTAACCTTGACCATATGATTTATACTTGTCTGAGATCTTTAATACACACCTCTATAGCATCAATTTGAAGATCTTAGTTTGAAGTATTGTCTTCACAAAGTCATAGATCACCTTTAACCTCAGCTTTTAACAAATATTTGAGAAATAATGCAGCAAGCGTGTGTTTATTTAGCACTTTCAACATATTTATTAACAATCCACAACAAAACATGATGAGTGACCGTGTGATGGTGGGTGGAGGGCAGTCAGGAAATGAGCTCTGTAAAGAGAGACTGATTGGCAAAGTCGGCGGGCCTTTCCTGGACATGAGGCAGTGTCGGACTGCCGCTGGGGCCCAAACGCGGGATGCTGGCACTCAGGAAATAGAAAGGCACATGGGTAATTCTTCCACTGGACCAGCACTGAGAACAAAGAGAGAAAACATCAACAGTAACATCAGATACCTGGACTCAGATAACCAGCATCAATAAATTATATTTTAATGAACTTGATTGATTTTTTTTTGAGGAAATGGATTTTGATGCTTTGACTTTCAGGGACCGTAGGATTCCCTAAGGCTGACATGATTAAGGTGGAGTTTAAAAAATAAAGGATGAAAACAGCATAAAGGAACTAAAACAGGAATTTAATATTTTAAGACTGACCACAGTGAGCAGAGCTCCGTGTCGGAAATTTGGGTGGAACTGCATCAGTCTCGGTTCGGCTCCTGGCTCCCCTTGAACAAAACCGCTGAACAAGAAAAACAAATCAAACACATGCAGACAGGAAGTACAGCAGTTTCACAGAGAAACACATTAGTGTGAGCTGTAATAAAGCTATGCAAGTACGACATGAATAAATATACAAACCACGGCAAAAGCTCAAAGATGGGGCTGACTCTTGTCTTGAACACAGCAATGATTGGAGACCGGTCGGCTGCCCGTGGATCACCTGAGAGGAAAAAATAAGGCTGAGATGAGTTACTTAAACGCTAACAAAGTCCATGAGGGTGAAGAGAAATGAGGTGATACCTTTAAGAAGCACTGCAAGCCTCTCTCCCCTCGGATCCCAGGCTAAGGACTGGATCTCTCCACCAACACTGGCAAACAAATTAGACATGAGGTGACCAACATTAAACTGCTTGGGTCACTTCCCAGTAGAAATATGTAGAGGCTGTATTTAAGTAAAAAGGGAATTACAGAGGGAACACAGTGTACTTGAACTATTAAAAAATATATATATTATGGAGAGTGCCGTTTGTCATTGCTGCACCAAATCATTTCTATGGATGCATATAACAAAGTACGTAGTGGATTTTTACTCCTTGGAATACTGCTGAGGAATGTAATCTGTAAAAAATGGATCATGTTTTATAAGCTGATCACTTGTTTTGCATGCAAAAGGTAATTAATAACTAAAACTATGAATTTAATATACTGCAGAATTGAACTATGGTAGCAGAAGAAGTACCAAAGATTGTACCTGACCACAGAGCTACATTTATGGTGAGAACTTAAGTAAAAAGGCAGTAAATGAGCATTATTTTTTACATTTAAAATACCAATAAAGTATAAAGCTACACTAAGGTTTTGAGCTCAGTCATTTTCCTGCTGGATTCTTCCTGCGTGCTAATTTTCACTGTTCTTTTTGGGTCTTTCAGGAAGATCAATGTACTCGTTTTCATGTAGTTAGACTGACAGATAGCCAATTAGCCACTTTTTTTCAGAGTTCTTACACGATGTCTCCATCTGGTGTGTTAAAAGTCGTCTCTGACAGGTCAGCCACCACAACTGCTGCATGCGGCCCTTTTGATGTGCCTGAAGGCACGGCTGCTGAATAATAAGAACAGATATTTTAAAAACTCCATAAAGTAAGCTGTCAAGTTTCAAAAGTTGTAAGAAGTATCTCATTAATGCCAACAGTTAAGGTAACCTGGTGTGTTAGTGAAGGTCAGAGCATAGATGACCGTCTCGCCCTGCACAGTGAAGAGAAGTCGACTCCCATCTGGACTCCAACAACCAGACTAACCAAAACAGACAATAATGCCTATAAAACATGTTGTATTAAAGAAATGCGTCACCTATTTAAACATCAAACATGATGACAATGTTTCACCTGGCAGCGCCCTTTTATACACGGCCAGCGCTCACAGGTCCACATTCTGGTCTCCCAAACCCTGGGAAGAGATTTTTTATTTTAAAGCTTTTGTCCTTTTATAATCTTGTATTAACACACGCTAAACTCCAACATATGTTGCTAATCCCCCACATGCTCATAAATATTCATTAGGATGAACAGGCCTCTATTATAACACAGCAGATGTACTACAGCAGCTCCGAATCAGCGAATGAGAGATGTGTAAAACTTCTGAGCTCTTAAGTTTTGTTTCGCACCTGAACAGGGCTGAAGGTGTAGAAGCTAGGACATGGCTACCGTCAGGAGACCAGGACAGGAAAGTAACCCCACCGCCGCCAACACGCTGAAGTGGTACGCAGCTTTCTGCAGCCACGTCCCACACCTGAAAGATGCATTTGAGGTGAATTTTAGTCATTTTGCGAATCACCGTCTGCAGTTCAGAGATGAAGTTGCAGCCTTGTTACCATCATTGCCGTGTCCATGGGCGAGGCAGAGAGAAGGAGAGATCCGCTGGGAGACCAAGCGATGGAAGTGACAGGAGCGTGACCGGGATGAGACAAAACATGAGCACACCCAGCTGAAGGCCTGAAACGAGATGACAGGAAGAGTAATGGGGTATATTAGAGAGCAAATACAGCTCCGATAAGGAAACAGTGAAGGTGCTTAATTCAAGGTAAAAATGAACACTATTAAAAAAAGGGCGACTTTAATATTACACAGGAAGGCAAATGTACAGTGGACGGTCTTAAGTCCAAAACCGCAACACTGAAACTCTAATAGTCAAAAATGTAATTTAAGAGATTTAATTTAATGTACTAATATAGATTATAATGTACGGCTCCAAAACCACCATTTCATTCTTACTGAAATCCTTTTTTTTTTTTGCCAGAACAAAGCACCTGAGTAATCTGTGATTTAAGTTTTTACTAAAACTCTTTTAACACTTAATGAGCCAGCCTCCTATTACAGGTAGCAGTATTGCTATGTCACAACATATCACAACAATGCCACTTTTAATTTTATAAGTGCCTTCCAACAGCTGTAGGGAAAAAAACAAAACAAATGTTTTGCTAGCTAACTACCAAAAAATTCAGCACCGCATTAAATGTAAAACTTGCTTTTCTGGCATTTTTTAAGAGACCTGAATTCAATGTTTCGTACATGACCTGAATTTACATACCTGGTTGACAGTGAGCAAGGGTCCACATGCCAAACCAGTAAACAGTTCTGACACCCGACTGCGAGGGCAGACGCACACAGCGGCTTCCACTGCACTACTGCAACGTTCCTCTGTAGTCGGTGCTTCAGTGTGGGAGTTGTGGCACTGAGGGAGAACAAAAGGAGACAAAGCAATGAGAATAATCTCACAGAATGACTCAGAGAACAAACCGAACATGGCTCGATGAGGTTGACACAGTTTAAGATTTCATTTTTCCCTGTAGAGCTTTGATTGACAAATATTTTCATCTTTGTGTGTGTGTATAGAGAATATTAAAATCCAAGAAACAACTAAAAGCATTTAGACTTTCGTTTACCACCTGAGACCTTATCTATGAGCTGGCAGAAGACAAGTATGATCTAATGCTGTAAAAATGTTTTAAAGCTGATAAACCTGACACGACGCATTTGAAGATTGTGTTACTCTTTGATCTCGAACAAAATAATGAAAGCAAGTTGCAAAGAAAGCAGGAACATTTTGGTACCAGCGTGCTTTCCTCAGATCTAGTTTCGGTACCTTTTGGGGTTGTAGATCTTGATAGAGTCATCTAACAGGGCCACAGCAAATTTATCTGTATGTGGATGCCAGGCAAAGGCTCGCACCACACAGTCCGACCTGGTAAAGAAGGTTGAATATCAGGATTTGAATTAACATTTTTAGAGAGAAAAAAAAAATTCTAAATATTTATTAAGATGACATCGTTTTTTTTTTCAGAATGACACATTTACCATAAAAAGTGAATAAGTCAGCCAGGTCTTGTAGCTTTACATTTGTTTATTAAAACAAAAAATTATTAATAAACAATAAAAAAAAACATAACTGAATGCTTTAACTATGAGAAAAAATGAACAGTTCACCAAGTTGGTGCTTACCAGTTCAGCACTTGTGAAAATTCAGCAATCATGTCTTCACTGCTCAACTATTAAAATATAATTAAATAAAAACACTTAAATCTGAACCCAAAAGCGACTGATAATCAAGTGGAAGATAATTAACGAGCAGAGAGAACTTACTGTGAGATGAGGAAACAGGGAGCCGTGAAAAGAAGAGACCCATCGGAGCAATGCCAGGATACAACCAGAACTCATCGACAACCATTTGGGCACTGCAAAATCGCAGATAACAGGAGAGTCACCGTGTTTGCGCATTACTGTGTGTGCAGGTTTAGGGATGTATGTGCTAAAGCAAAACACGAGATTTTGGGGCATCACGTACCGTGTGGGTGGGAGTTGGTAATTTCATTCAGTAACCCTGTCAAACCGCCATCCCTCCTGGAACACACGGACAAGATCAACACATTTTCTTTGTCTGTCATACACTCAGTACAACGTGATAAAATCGTTCCTGAAACACTTTTATCAGCTGCTCTGTATCAAGTAAGAAATAAGGTGCGACTTTTCAGGCAGATTGAGATGCTTTGCATGACTATGAGGTGCAGCTGCTGCCTTCTGTTTAAGCTGTAGAGATGTCCTGTTTACTAATTCGTGGCTGTTTTATAACTGACAGCACGTTCGCAGATTGCTGTTTGCTAAAGGTTAAACATAACTGATTACTCTGAAAAACACAGTGATTAAAAGCTACCGAATTAATTTGGTTGAGAATTTTGTCCAGAGCAATTTAATTGAACAGCTGCGAACAGAAATCCTTCCTGTGCCCTTGAAGCAGGAAGGTTTTAAAAACATCCTGAGGATGAGAGGCTGCGTTGATAAGGAGAGGTGAAGAATGAATTACAGTCTTTATTATTGCCCAATAAATGTATCTTTATTTAATGGGATGTCTGTTAAATAAATAAATATCAAGAAATATTTTACGGTGTCAATAAAGAAAGAATTAAACAATCTAATTTAAAAGGCTATACATTTTTTAAGAAGTTTGTGGTAAATTTAAAAGAAAAAAAACAAAACATGGGTGATTATAAAGTTTTGCATACGAAAGACACACGGCACATATCCATATGATAATCAAACTCTTCCCATACTTCTGCATGTCTGGAGTCACTGCAGCCACCACTGCTGTTACGTTACCTATGGGCAACCACGTGAAATCCTCTCTTTCTAAGAATACATATTTTGATCATTACTGGTGAATGGCTGTGCATTTAAAGCACGCTGAAATCAGATGATTTTTGATACATCCTGTATATTGTGTAGTACATGTGTTGTTTTTAAGGAAGCCCCCTTTTGTTTCTAAAGCTTGGAGAAGACATCAGGTTAGACTATTTGTTTAGTTGCTCTGATTTCTTGCTGCTGCACTGACTGTTTCAGAGTTATTTGGGATTTTACTTATTGCTATCAAAACAACTGCATGTAACCAGAGGAGAAGAGCGAGCACACCACAAACCCTTTGGTTTAAAGTTGTGCCACAAAGATCAACTTAGACCTGAAATTTAGCTGCTGTGGCGATTCAACTACAACAGCGGTCCCCAACCTTTTTACACCACAGACCGGTTTAATGTCAGACAGTATTTTCACGGACCGGCCTTTGGTGTCGCGGATAAAAACAACAAAATAAAATGATACAACCAAGACAAAAACTGTGATATTTTGTAAATATAATAATAAACACGAACTCACTGTGTAATTGTGTAATTTTATTAGCAGCGTCCTCCTGAAATGCGCCGACAACATTGAGAGTAACATCCTCCTCTCTGCCCTTTAATGCTCTCTGGTCGCTATGGTAACGTGTAAATATTTCTTTCAAAATAAGACACAAAACTACAACAAAAGACCCAGGGAAACTGAGTTAACGATAAAAATCCCCAAAACCATAAATTTCACACCCAAGCCTCAACTCTCGCGGCCCGGAACCAAACAACTCATGGACAGGTACCGGTCCGTGACCCAGGGGTTGGGGAACGCTGAACTACACAATATATTTGCACGCTAATGTTTTCATTTTAAATGAGCTGTACAGCAATACACTGATTGGTGATTTTTTATTTTATTTTGCCCAATCCATTGATATCAATGAGCGTACACTAAAAAAAAGAAACAGTATTGGCAGCAGTTTAGCAGGGCTACAAAGGCAACACACTTTCAACAGAACTTGAAAAGTACAACCTTCATGAAGGTGCAATTTATTGCAGGATTGTTAGGCTTTAAGTTTATATATAAGTTTACATTTAACACAGGTGTACTTAAACAGCTGGTAAATGATTGCACGGCTTTGTTATCAGGTGGTCTATATGTTGGCTACGTACCATGCTGCTGCACTCCTCATCCACAGGGTTTCCGAGTGGTCCAGGAAAGCTGCCTTGCTGCTGTTTTCTGTGCGGCTGTGAAGTTTCAGAGACTCTCGAGGGAAAGACAGACTAGGAGGACTAAAGTCCTGCAGAAAATACAACAACATAATGGACATTTAGGAATGAGCTGCCTCTCTACATCAGCCTGACCCCAACAAGTGAGGTTTTTAAATCACATTTAAAAACCTTTAATGTGAATGAGATATCCTGATGGCAGTAGCCTTTGTGTATCGGTTAATTCACATCACTTCTGCACATACATGTAACTTGTTGAGTGTTAGTTTTTTTTTCTCTCTCTCTTATTTTCTTTTCTAAATGTACCTGTCTATTGTTTACATGCTTGAAATAAATTACCAATCAATCAATCAGTGTAGCTTACTTTGGTTATACTACTAGATAAAGTCTGTCAGTAAGGCAGTCCATTGTACTGCACGCATTGAGTTGAAGATGAAAAAATAAATTAATAAATTAATAAATGTATTTGCAGGTTAGTTATCACTAAGAAACCTAAATCAGGAAAATTAATTTCATTTTGATCTGCCTAAAAGCGTAAGTGATTGATACATCTCCTTTAATAGACTATGGGACTGTGTCAGAGCTGAGCACACTGAAGGGATTATAATTTAATTAAAATACAATGAAGCTCTTTTGTGTGAACACAAAGAAGCTAAATTTATATATTAACTTATGAATTCATAAGATTAATGATTAGAGCCAGAGTTGCTCTTTTGCCTTATTTGCACCACCTGTGTTTGCTTTGTTGTTATATTGTTTTTATAGATTTCTATTTCTCTTTACATCTGGTGCCTCTGAAGTATGGGGCACTTAAATTGTATATTTTGATGAAGACTGAAGCAACCACTCCTTTTTTGTGAGTACACACAGAACAGAAACAGAAAGTCGGAATTAAGAGTAAGCTGATAACCATTGATTTTACACTGCTTAATAACACAAAGAAAATCTGTACACAGTACACTCCTGTGGTTCAAAATGAGGATGAATAACAACAAAAACGCAATTAACCCACACAAATACCTACAAGCCTGAGCTAAAATGCTGTTAAACACTTTATTTTATGGGAAAGGAATTTTTCTTTATTCTTTTCCATCTCCAAACTATACATCACAACAGCTCTCAGATCTGGTATTTCTTCCCTTTCACTCTTGCTGCTATCCTTCAAAATCAGTAGTTGGGGCTGATTTAACTACTGATTTTGAAGGAGTTGAAGGAGCCTGCACGTCACCTCATTTGTGCACTTCCTATTGCTTTACCAGGTATTTAAACTTTCACTACCTCTACTTACTTGCAACTTCAGGGAGCACCAATACTAAGGTTTATTATAATGAAAATTAGAGTAAAATCTACTTGGGAAAAAGCAAACTATTTAAGACTGATATTAACTTACAAGACTTACAAGGAATCAGTCTGTCTTGAACGTCTTAAATCTTGAATGTCATAAGTTATATGGTAAAATTATATGGTAATGCTGAACCAAAAACAAACAAAAAAAACAAACAAACCCTAACTCTTAAATGTTTACCATTAATTGAAAGGGGCAAATCCTGCCGTAAAACTAACAAACTAAACTGAATTGAAAAAGCAATTACAAAAAACAAATAATAATTAAGACTACAAAATGACGCTTAATAAGTTACCCCACTGGAAACATGACTGTCTGTCTTAGCTGAGACTGATAAGTCTGTAGGTTTGAGTCGGACCTGCTTCAGCTGGTCTTCAGTGCTGCTCCCCGACAGCAACTCGTTGTTGGACTCGCACACAGTGGTCTGTCCGTAGGGCAACGGAGGGGGGAAAAGAGCCAGAGAGCACATCTTCTACACGGAGAAATTATTCCACCGGACCCTGCAAAAACACAGTGGATTCGTCAGGTAAAGGCAGACACAGAAGTAGTGGACGCTGTAGCTTTTAGAGCGTGGGAAGCTAGCTAACATCACCAGCTGAAGAAAGTTAACTAGTTTGTAATCTTATAATGCTTTGGCAAGAGCCTCGTTTGTATTTAGTGGTCCTTACCTCGTAGTGTGTTTTGTATAGTGCTGTCAATTCTCATTCGTTGTTTCAAAAACAAAGTCAAAGTACATGCTAGTTTGTTGTGACGCTCCTTCAAGTCAATCCCGCCGCGTAAGCTACGGCAACACGGAGGGACAAACAGTACAATTTTTCCTGCAGTGCACAAACTGGGAAAAAATGTCGCACTGCCCTCTTCAGGACAGAAAGCGACACTGGAACCATACACAGGCAAACAAGTACAATTTATTTAGGTCGGGAGTGTCAAATTCACTACTTGATCTTAACAAAAATGGCGTATTTAAAGAAGTATCATTTCAAGGCGTTTACCTGAGCCATGGAGCCTATATAGAGATTACAAAACAAAAACAAACATCAAAATAAACAAGCATAAACTCAAGTGAAAGACACTCCTCAATCCAGTCATCATAAAAAATGCCAGAGAACAGAAGGTAGTACTTCTTGGTAAGGTACTTTTCTAATTTATTCAATAATTCACTTACAAAATATATAAAATGCCCAAAGTTCTTTAGGCAAAGTAAAATTCAACAGTATCTCTGTTCTTTTTTCCACATTTATTTAATCTACTGTAACTGCATGTGCATTGCAGTGTACTGATCACAAGGAAAAGGCACAAAGCATTCACACACAGTTTTTTCCAGACATTTTCACTCCTGTAATAATAATAATAATAATAATAATAATAATAATAATAATAGCGCATTTAATTAAAAACACTGGAGTAATTAATTAATGTTAACACTTTGCGCCATCCAGTGGGCCGAATTACGCCGTTTGGTGGGCCAGATGTGGCCCTCGGGCCGCGAGTTTGACAGCTCTGGGGATAGCTACAATACAGGACTCATATAGTTTGTCAGGAGAGGTTTTCACCAAACAGAGCACAGTTTATGAACAAAAACAAAACAATAAATGAATCGGGGCGTACGGTCTGGGGCAATCCAGAGTTCCTGGACTGGTCTTGCTCAAAGACACATCAGCAGCAGCAGCCTGGCTCGATGCTGCTCATACAGGACCTTCTTCCGGTTCAAACTCAAGCACAGAAATCAGTGAATGGCGTGCGTGCATAATTATATATTTTGGGAATGATAGATAAAAACTGCGCTTAGTTCCGTTGGTGTCTATGTGTTTGCAGAGGGAGGAGGTGGCAGCGCCCCCTTGCGGCGTAACACGCATTTCCGTGACGTCAATTCAGCACTGGGAAGGAGACAGCTCCCTCCCCCCCAAAAAACCCAGCGCGCCTCACGTTGCATGGGTCCCCGGTTATTGATAACACAATTTACCCGCTGGGATCTATCCCAGTAACGTGAAACTCGTGGATATCGGCGCTGGAAATACTAGAGACATCCCGGACCGAATAAAAAATAACGATCTGCTCATTATCGCCGGCAAATAGAAAGCCGAGCCCACCCCTTCACTTGACAACGCGACATCAACCAGGCAGAAAGGTATGGGAATGTCATACTACCCGGTTAAATGCTTAATAAATGTGATATCAGGTACGTTTAGGCAGGAATCCGTTGCTTGGTGGGGTAGCGTTCATGCCGCTCACACTGCACCACTGAAGTGATGCTGCCAAGAAGCGAATCATCGTCGATGAATGCTACAAAATCATATTTGTGCAAAGAGAAAGCTCACATTACGAAATACTCGCGTTGGTACCAGCGCTGAGTAAATGTACATGTACTGCGGCAGTTTGACTTGGCATGGAGCATAGTAGGCATCGGGCTTGCTATTCATGCACGTCGGCTATGATGCTGCTGAGTGTCATCATCACATCCTTGGTTATTTAAAGATTGATCTTCCTGCGTGTGTGTGTGCGTGCGTGCGTGTGTGTGTGTGTGCACTACTCCTTCGCACAGGCCTGGTGGTTGTTTATTGCCCGTCTTTTACGCTCTCATTTCGCCCAGCCGTTGTGGCTCTTCTTGTGCAGTGGTGCAGTACAAGACACGGAGCTGGTGTAGGATACATGAATTGGGTACATGTGGTTCCTCTCTCTGGCTCCCACTCTTTCCCCCTCTCTCCCTCTCTAACATACACATACATGCACGCACGTACGTACGTACACATGCACACGCGGAGGTGGTTATGCAATTCGTCATATTCTTCATCACACACAATGCTCTTCTTCACTCAGCAAATGATGGGCAGCATATACCAGCTGCTTCGCTTGCATCCTGTCAGACCCTGGTGCTGCTCAGAGGAACAATTAAAGCACAGGGGACAGTCATGGCTGTGGACTGTACAACAGCCTGTGGTCGATTCATTCATAAAGCCAGTTTCCACTCTGGGTGATGGCTCCACTGGGCCGGCTGGTTTTCCCATTCACAGACACAGAGATGAGGCTCTACTACATGATTCAGACAGAATTTAGTTGTGGGACTGGAGTGGCTGTGGATAGACTGGGAGACTGGCTCGCTGCCCAACTCACAACACGACTCCCTCTGTTTTGGTGTTTTGTATCGCTTGTAATGGAAGCCGGGTGCCAAGTTAGCCTTTAATTCAGCGCTGAACAGCTTCATAATGCCAGTGTATGGTTTAAGTCTGGAGCTGTCCAGTGCTGAAACGAACCTATACATCAACATTTGTTCTAATTCACTTCTTATCACAAATCTTCTCCTCCAGGCTTTCTTCTCATCTGTCCATCCTCCATCCACCCTGACCTGCTGTGTTGGGGAAACCCCTGATGAGTGGGACCTGTATCCATGAGCCCCGTGCCCCTTCCCCCTCCCTGTCAGGCTTCAGTACCCCCATCTCAGAACCTCCCTATCGAAGACTCGATGGAGACACCCCTGCCTGCACCCCTGAAACTGACCTGACCCCCACACAGTGTGTCCTTCGTAACGTATTGTCCATTGACACCGGTGGACAGGGAGTGCCCGGTGGAAGCAGCCCCACTCCCAGTGATGGACCCTCAGCCCACTTTGACAACAGCGTGCTAAAACTAAATGAACATGAGGCCTGCCAGTGTGGCGGTGGGGCCGAGGCGGGCCACAGTCCGGAGGCTGGTGCTGTTCGGAGCCAGTCGGAGAACATTCGCCTACAATCAGGAAGTGGAGGTTTTTTGGAGGGACTGTTTGGCTGCCTGAAACCAGTCTGGACCATGATTGGAAAGGCCTACTCCACTGAACACAAACATAATCATGAAGGTATGTGCAGATAAGGCGCCACTGTGTCTATGCTCTCTGTTCTTCCACTATGCATGTTAAACATGGCGATTCACCACAGAAAATGAATAGTTTAAGCCTCAACTTGACAGTGGTGGAGGAATGAACCACCAGAAGCAGAGCTGTTATTAGTATTAATTTTGCTTCTTACTTTTTGTTTTCTTGTAAAACATTGGATAATTTGTCCTGGGCCTCATCTGCTTTAATAAAACATGATGAGACAAACAGGTTGGTAGTTGCCGTGTTACCCTTAAACAGTGGATTACATAGCCTTTTCATAAGTTTCTGTGTCAGGTCCTTAACAGTAACTATGGCTGTTGTTAGTTAAATGTGGTGCAGGAAAAAAAAAAAGATATTTTAGCCCGGGAAATCTAGTGGAGCGAAAGGGTAAAGTGGCAGAAAATAGAAATACTCAAGCATGAGTACCTCAAACTGTACTTAAGAACAGCACTTATAAATGTACTTTTGTATTTTGCAAACCCAGAACTCCATTATTTCCTGCGCTCCCTGACTGCCACTTTGTCCTGCTGGCAGCACGACTGTGCTCGAGTCTGTCAGCCAGGCTCACCCACAGTCATCAGCTAAACTGAGATCTCACAGCTGGTCAGGTGGGAGCATCATGTGCATCTGGCTCCACTGCTGCTGCTGCAGCTCTCAAGAGATCTAAACACTTCAGTGGACCTCATGAAGAATTGATCCAGCTGTCTCTTTTATTCTGTCAAGCTCGTCCATCTTTAGTGACCGTGCTTTCACAGTCGTTTAAGTAAAGTCAGCGTGACGGATGACAGGCAGATTAGACTACAAGTGCTTTCCCCCTATTTTTCTCCTTATCTCTGGATACAAATGCAATGGCCTAGTGGATATGTTGTCAATATCCCACTTGTTTGACCATAGCAGGCACTTTGTATGATGTAACTGTGTCCTGCCAGTTTATTCTAATGTGTAGCATGGATGCACCCCCCCCCCCCACCCCCCAAAACAAAACAAAACAAAACAAAACAAAACAAAACAAAACAAAACAAAACAAAACAAAACAATCTCTCTGTCCAAGCTGAGAGTAGGTTGCTTTGCCATTATGATGGGTGGAAATCATCTGCTGCAGTGTCTTTGGTATTGTGAATAACTTTTCTGCAGTTGCATACTTGATGAGGTTCACATTGTTTACTTGTTGGTCTGAGTTTAGAGTCCTGGGAGGTTCCATTTGAGGAAATCTCTGACCTGCAGTGGGTGGGCAGCGGTGCACAGGGGGCCGTCTTCCTTGGAAAGTTCCACGGAGAAGAGGTGGCTGTGAAGAAAGTGCGGGACATCAAAGAGACTGAGATCAAACATCTCCGCAAACTCAAGCATCCCAACATTATTACTTTCAAGTGAGGAAGCTACATCCTTTTTTTTATTATATATATTAGGATATATATCTCCCAGTTATTTAACTCTGATTGCACTTCCCTTTCAGGGGTGTATGCACCCAGGCTCCCTGTTACTGTATCTTGATGGAATATTGTGCTCAAGGGCAGCTGTATGAGGTGCTGAGGGCAGGCCGTAAAATCACACCTTCCCTCCTGGTTGACTGGTCCATGGGCATTGCAGGTGGCATGAACTACCTACACCTCCACAAAATCATCCACAGAGACCTCAAGTCCCCCAAGTAAGACTCAGAAGCACAGCTGGTGTACTGACAGTTTCTTTGATACTAGAGCTTAAATTGTTTATTATGTAATCTCACCTTTCCAGCATGCTGATCACACATGATGACCTGGTGAAGATCTCTGACTTCGGGACTTCAAAGGAGCTCAGTGACAAGAGCACCAAGATGTCGTTTGCCGGCACTGTAGCCTGGATGGCTCCTGAAGTTATTCGGAATGAGCCGGTTTCAGAAAAGGTGGACATCTGGTAAGTCTGGTTAACATTCACACTTTTTTTCCTATAGGCTAGAAAAAGTTGTGCTTCTTCATCGATTACATCGATTTAACAATTATCTTTAAAATACTACACTAAAGAAAATATGCAGATAGCTTGTTGGTATTGTGAATTAATAGTTGAGATATGTTTGAAGCTTGTTTAAAATGCCTTGTTGTGATTCGTATGCATGCATTTTATCTTTTCGTTAAGATATTTTGACCTCAGTGAGATTTCTTGAATAAATAAAGCTTAACTCCTCTTAAAGGTCCTTTGGAGTGGTGCTCTGGGAAATGCTTACAGGAGAGATTCCTTATAAAGACGTCGACTCATCTGCAATCATCTGGGGTGTGGGAAACAACAGCCTTCAGCTCCCCATACCGGAGAGCTGTCCAGATGGCTTCAAGATCCTCCTCAGACAGTGCTGGTGAGCAGCGTCTGGAAATGGGCAGTTGGAATGAAAAAAAAAAAATGAGCACAGCAGGGAGGAGAGGACAGATGAGAATAGTAGAGGCGAGGGTTGAAAGTAGTTGTACAGGGAGCTGTAAGTCTGTGGTTTAAGGATTTTATTGATTTTACAGTGCATTGTAAATGTGCACAGCTGTGTTTTCCCATCTTGGATTTGCAGGAACTGTAAGCCCAGAAATAGACCTTCTTTCCGCCAGATCCTTCTTCATCTGGATATAGCGTCAGCCGATGTACTGTCGACTCCTCAAGAAACATACTTCAAGTCTCAGGTAATTTTCAGCTGAATGGAAGGACTTTAAAAAATTAATTACATTTTAAGATACACATATATATACAGAGGTGTGAGCAGTTAAATGAAAAACCAATATAAAGTGCCTTAGTAAGGTGGTGAGCCATTATAATCCACCAGAACTGCTTTAATGCATCTTAACATTGATTCTCAGTTAAATAAAATTCAGTTGTATTTATATAGTGCCACTGTACAAAAGCAGTCTCATCAAAGTGCTTGATGTTGTAAGTTAAAGATGCTGCAATATTAGAGAGAAAATCTCAACAACCCTATGACCAAGCACTTGTGACGGTGGGAGGGAAGAACTCCCTTTTGACAGGAAGAGACCTTAGACAGAACCAGGCACAGTGAGGGGCAATCATCTACCTTGGCCAGTTTGTTGGGTGAAGGTAAAGAGAATAGGAAAAAAAAAGGAGAGGGTAGAAAGAGACCAAAGATTAAACACAAACTGTGGGAGAAATAATTGAGGTTGGTGAGATGCAGTAGCAGATTATAAACACATCATGAGTGCAAAGAGGAGAGTGAAATGAAAAGAAATGGATCATGGGACGTTCCCCAGCAGCTTAAGCCTATAGAGGTGTTAACTAAGAAACTGTTCAGGGTCACATAATCAAGTCTTAACTATAAGCTTTTTCAAAAAAGAAAGTTTTAATCCCTTTAAAAGCTGAGTGTCTGTCTCCAAGTCTCTTGAACTGTTTTAGACTGATAGAGCACTATTCTGCCAAAGATATTCTCTCATTCGGTGTTTTGATGATGGTGGTTGGAGAGGCTTGTCTACCACACTGGTAGCCCCTCATTGTGATGCTGTAAGAGACCACGTCTGTCACGATATAAATGTTTCACCATGCCACCAAAATGCCCATGCATAGCATAGCAGAACCATCAAATCCCTGCTGTAGGCATCAAGGGTTTGGATTTTTCTTTTAATTTGTAGCCCATCTGCATAGACGTAGACAAAGGGACACAACTACATGTGCTTGCAAAGCAATCAGACATTAAATGTACAAAAGAGACCTGATTTTTGAAGTCACCTCTGAGGAGACAGAGCTGGTTAACAGAAATGTACTCTCATCAGGCTGAATGGAGGGAAGAGGTGAAGCAGCACTTTGAGAAGATTAAATCTGATGGCACTTGTCTCCACCGACTCGATGAGGAGCTGATCAACCGACGCCGAGAGGAGCTCAGGTTTGCTTTTTACTGTTAAAATAGTTTCATGCAAAATCAAGGCTTTACAATTAGCAGGCTAAAGATACTGATATTTTACTATGTTAGCTGACATGCAAGAGGCCGCTTCCCCTCTGTCCTATTTCTCGCTGTCAGTCCTTAGTCTGCCCCTGTGAATGAAATAAGTGTCTTGCGTTCACATCTATTGTAGAGCTTTTAGATTCTCTCATGCGGATGCACAGTGACATCAGCAGCTTCTTTTCTTCTCAGGCATGCTCTGGATATTCGTGAGCATTATGAGAGAAAACTGGAGAGGGCTAACAACCTTTACATGGAGCTCAGTGCTGTCATGCTGCAGCTGGAGCTGAAAGAGAAAGAGTTGCAGAGGTGCAAATAAATTCATGAAACCACAGTATATGTTTTTGAAATGCGAGCACCATTTGCAAATAAGCCTTAGTGCATTTACACTTTGGTGGCATTTTCTTTCTAGGAGAGAACAGTCTTTGGATAAGAAGTATCCGGGATTGTTCAAGCACCATAGTTCCAGACAGAGCAGCTCGTCAAATTCCATGGACAAACTCATCAAGAAGAGAAACGTCCCACAAAAACTTCCCTCGGGAAAGAGGTGTGAGATTTCATTTTATTGGGTGAAACTGGAATAAATCAGTGAATATTCATCAGCCTTGTGGATTGTAGTTTTTGACTAATCCTTCCCACTCTTTCAGGCCAGACATTCTTAAGTCTGAGGTAATCATTCCCAAAATGGACTCATCCGTAATGCAAGTCACTATTCCAGCCTGCCCTAACAGGAGCTCCACTTCTCCCAGCCGGTCTCGGAGGGTAAAGACCCGCCATCGTAAGCCCGGTAAGGGCAGCAGTGGGGACCTGGCTGGACTTAAAGCCAATCAATCCTCCCCTAACCGGGACACAACTGCCCAAGTTAACAGTTCTACCACTAACACCTCGAAGCAGCTCCTGGAGCCTTCCGCAGCCCTGCGGGGCCTCAGTCACGAGCAGCAACAGAGGCAGCTATCCTCCTCCAGCCCTGACCTCATCTGCACCACGCTAGAGGCAGACAGCCAAGGAAAAGGGGAGCCCTCTGTGGGTGGGCTGGAGAGAGGAGGGAGCCTTAGTGCCTCTGCAGGTTTAGGGGGGTCAGAGGGAGGGGCGGCCGGTCTGGATGATCTCACAGAAACCCCCCCACGCAGTGACACTCCCAGCGAGGATGCCGCATCATTCCCGTTCTCCAGCAGCCCGGACTCACCGTGTGGGAGGGGGGCGGCAGCAGGACGGGGCTCTCTGGGATCTCCACGCCTTCCTCACGATGGGGAAGATAAAGAGGAGGGAGCAGGTGTTGTGAGGCTGCCCCGGGGAGCATCAGGTGGAATCGGGAGTCAGCACCTCACACCTTCAGCCATTCTGTACAGGGCAGCTATCACACGCAAACAGGTACGGTGCAGGATACCGCTCCTTACTCCTCACTGTCCCCTTGGTGATCGTTTTCACTTGTGCATTTTTCATGTTTCTGACTACAGAGGCGTGGAGTGTCATCAGAAGAGGAGGAGGGTGAAGTTGACAGTGAGGTTGAGTTACCACGGAGACGGTGAGTAACTGTCCTTCATTACTTGAAAATTCCCTCCAGCCATCTTCCCTCTTTAACAAGTTGCTGTTTTATTCAGAGAGCAAATTTATGTCAATCTTTACCAGAATCAGAGATTCTTTTTTTGTTTGTTTGTTTTGTTCCTTCTTAATCGCTCCAGACGCCCGACCAGCATTACCAAGTGCCAGTCGGTGTCTACATTCAGTTCAGAAAATCTGTCTGTATCGGACGGTGAAGAGGGCCACACAACTGACCACTCTCACAGCGGTACTCCCGATGTTGTCAGCACTAACACCGACGACAGGTTGGATGACCGCAGCGACGACCTCCTCTCTCAGGGGTCGGAAATCCCTGTGGACAACACCGACCCTGCCCAGGCTTCTGATGGCCTGTCAGAGAGAGACGGAGCTCTGGGCCAGTCCAAGGCTCAGCTGGATGCCGGGCAGAATCCTAATGAGGTAAAGAAGCTGCACAGAGGACCGCATGTGTCAGCTTTGGTCTTCTCCTTAGACGAGTGTAGCCACTGGTGAAAAGTACGACTCAAAACCTGTACTTGACTATATGCATTTTATTTTATTTCATGTTAGACTACCCTGATACAGTTCAGGGTTATATTTTACTTTTTGCGCAATACAGACTGCCAAAAAAAAAATGTCACACCCAGTGGCAGTGAAAGCAAGGCAACCAGTCTCATCACTTAGCACTAAATGTGCGATCAACTTTTTCATCATAATGATCTAGTTAAATAAAACAAACACACAAAATGAAACTGTCTAAATACAGGGTCTCCCACCACTGCTAAAATTACACTCCAAATTCCGGGTTCCCGTCTTTTATTTCACGCTTCCATTTTTGGATCATTGACACTGAAATTAGGTTTATGCTCATGTCTGCTGCTGGTCATGCATCGCACACTTTTTTCCTCTTCCTGCTCTTTTTTTAGAGTCGAGCCTTGTGCGATGATTCTGACTGCGACAGTGCTGAGCTGGATCAGTCAGGTAGTGGTGAGCTCAGCCGTCCTCCCAGTGCCGGAGCGTGGGCGCCGCCTTCTCAACCTTATCAGGGGTCTCCACAGGCTCCCCATACAGGACCTCCATAGATCACTGGACACTAGGAAAGATCCAGCTACTCTACAGTGAGCAACCATCACAGGCGTACACCGGTCTGTCAGTGCAGTACATTACTGTTGTCATGAGGGATCACACCTACTACACCACTCAGACTATGACAAGTTGACTTATGGTGTCTCATAAGTTTGTTGGCTGGCAAACCTGCACCAGATGACATAGGACATTTGTCATATCCTGACTTCAGATATTTTGGCAGCTTGTGACATCAGATAAATATCATTTAGGTTCAGTAGGGTTTGATATTTTTTTTCTTTCAGGCAGGATAGTTCCAGTTTGCAAAAACCCTTCCACAGATGCACACGCACGCACAAGAAGATACCACACTCTTAGTCCTTTAAACACTCTAACCTTCACTCTGGGAGCATCCTCCATGGTACTCCACACACTAATGCATTAAATACTAATGAATAATAAATGTAAATATCCATGACATACCACATGAGAAATATCTAACTTTATTTTATTTGTAAGATAAAAATGTAAGACTTAACAGTATGCAGCCCTGTGAACAAAATGCATGACTACATGTTTATAATTTATGGTTCGAATGTGTCCGTTTTATATTTTGTGAAAGTTTACACTTTTTTAATCCTGAAAGTATTAATTGAGTTTTTTTCTCTTTTGTTAATAAATGTTATCACTAAAAAAAAAAAAAAAAAAGAGTCAAAAATGGAATGAAAATACTCATATTGATCGATCATGATGCATAATTTGGGTTCTCAGTAGCTAAAATTTTATTTATTTTTTAAACCCTCCTACTACTGAGTTTCAAATACACATATGACACACTCGAGGTTTTTATAGAGTTTCTAAAAATTTTTGATGGGGTGGGAGGTCTTTTGGTTCACTCGAAATGCACCTCTGCTATTGTATATACTCAGTTAACCAGCTTATTTAGTACATCGAGCTAAAATTCTTGCAAAGACTTCCTTGCAGCACTTTATGGGGTTTTTGTTGAAACTGTTTTCAAAGGCTGTGGATTCAAGTGGAATATCATTGTGGAGAATGTAATTTGTTTGTGGTGTGGGTAAACTATATTTCACTAAAGTTGTGCTTGTCATTTAGCCGGGGTGTATAAAATTATGTAGAAGCGTTTTGGAGGTACCGTCGCCACAAACTGACACAACCAGTTGAATCAGACCCTCCCTAAAACAGTTTTAATATAAACTCAACATTCTAACCTCCAGTAAGGTAGCATTTATTGCAGGACTGTTGCATAAGACTGCATTTGTTTTAGCTATTTGTTCTTAATAAACTGGCAACATATTACTGCTATACCATTTTATGACATTACTGGTGCTAGCAATGTCTGCTTTTAACCATTTCAGCAGTTAAGTGCAGAAGAAATCCACTGTTTTAACACCAAACTGTAGCGCAATGAATGGAGTCGGACTAGTTTTAAAATGTAATTAGTTCAGACGAATCATTTTCTATTTCTACTTCTCAGTTGTTAAAGGCTTATATTCCACCTTTGGCAACATAACAGTTGGCCAGAGAGCTAGGTGTTCTTGTTAGCAGCTGATACCTTTGAAATGAGTTTTCTGGCCTTCTGCAGGTATTTCTTCTTCTGTGTTCACATGACTTGCTGAACCAGAATTAGAATGACTACATGTGATAGTTTTCTTTGATGCTAACTAAAAGCGCGCCCTTGAGGTAGTGTCTTGTTTAAGTATAGGATTCTGCATTCAGGTCATACTGAATAAATCTTATATGTGCAGACATGCATGGAAAACTCCTGACGGTTGACCTAATGTGGAGTCATAAAGAGTTTGATTTAAGCCTGTTGGTGTGACTGCATGGTTTAGCACCAGAGGTGGGGATCGCACAGTATATTACCGTAAGATACAATCATGATACCAGTTGTATCGTGAAACATTCTGCAATACTTAATATGTTGCAAGACAATCATCTATGATACAGGATCATATCTGTGTAAATCAGAAAGAACTAAAGAAAAAAAATACCCCCTAAAAAATATCAATCATTCACTTGTTTTTAGTTTCTAATAATTAGCTTTATTACTTTAATAAAGTGTCCGTTTATTTGAGTAGCTATATGATTTGCTTTCCTCTTCTGTTATTTCTCCTAAGTTTCTTTTCATTCGATAAGCGGCATCATGATGAGTCACGAAGGACTCCAGTGTGTCAAACGACTGAGCAAAATCCAGTTACAGCGCCTGCATATGTAATTAAAAAAAAAAATGCTGATATTTGTGGCGTTCAAAACGGGCAAAAATCTCAGCTTTGTAGTGCTTCTAAAGTAGCTAATGTTGGATCACTAAATAAACTACAAATAGTAGCCCGATGTGTGCACGTTCTGTGTGACAGATCTCACTATTCATTAGGCGGTCCAACATGCTGGCTCACAAAGCAGCGCACTTAAAAATAAATAAATCATCCATTACACACGGTAGCTTCTTTCAAACTAGTTCATCTTTGTTTAGCGTTCTTTCATCAGGCATAGTTTGCACAATACTGTACTATACCCCATGGAGGTTTGGTGGCAAAGTGCACAAGAGATTATATTATGCATAGATATAAAGGAAAATAAATAGGACTTATCACATCAAAAATTTAATATTATTGTTTCAAATACTGGTAAATATATTTGTGACCCTTACAGATGTGACTTTTTTTTTTGCCTCTTTAAAGAGAGCCCCCACCTAACTCGAACCCAGGACATTTGGTTCCAGTGAATCTTTGACTTGTAAGAGAAAGCAATTTGATTTGTTGCTTGATGTGTAAATGCAGCAGAAAACCGAAAAGCAGCAGCTCTCATCCACGAAACCTAAATAGACTGATTTGTGAAATCGGTGGAGTACCATGCAGTAATGAACCAAAAGGCCTCCGGTTGTTCAGGATGTTGGCAGGCTTCATAAAAACCTCATCTGTTCCTTTTACCCTTTAAGATTACTGCAGAAGTACCCAGATAAAGAATAGAGCACTTCTCTGTGATGGTTACTAGTAGAACAGTAAGTATCCTTTGGAGTTTGAATAGAAATGTTTTGTTTTTATACAGCATTGCACATTGTACTTGTAACATAGGAATTATATCAAAAGCAAAATATTATGAGCAACAATAAATAATGTATTGGTTACAAAAAACAAAGCTGGGTGTGATGTTTGTTTTAAAAGACAGGTCATGCTATAGCTACAGTTTGTGCTGTCGTTGCATCAAAGACTGCTCAACAAGAAATAAATGACTTTTCAATCTCTTTGAGCATGTCCAAAGTGTGCCCATGTTAATTTATGACAAATTCGCTTGCTCGCCTCTGTACACCACAGTGCATTTTATATCATAATGTAGTATAGACTCGAGGGGTTTAACAAAAGTATTGACCTCAACATCAAGGTGAAGAAATTTTGCAAATGTGATAACTCAAGAAGGATGTCACCTAGCATTTTGAAACAGATACCATAGGTGCTTCTACTTGGGAGGCTGAGGGGAAGCACTGACCAGTATTTTCATGCAGTCTTTTATTTCAGTGCATGGGAAGAAGACCATCAACGGGCTGAAAGAAAACAAAACTAAAAAAAGAAGAATGGGCACAAACTTTAGCAGTCATCAAATCAAATCAAATATTTGGTCAAGAAAAAAAAAAAAAAAAATTGTCTTGAAAGAAAGAAAATTGGGCATTTATTAAGGCCTAAAATCAAGAGATCGCATTAAGGTGCAAAGCATTTGTTATACTCAAAAACAGCAAGGCCAGATTAGATTTAGCCAGAAAACTTCTAAAAGAGCAAACACTTTTGGATGGGAAAAAAAAAAAACCAAAAAAAAAAACCCAAAACAAAAAAAGTCTGAAATGAAACCAACTTGCACCAGAATGATGGGAAGAGAAACAGGTGGAGACAGTGTTATGGCAATGACATGAATGGCTCCCAGTGGAACCGGGTCACCAGCGGTTATTAATAATGTGACTGCTGACAGAAGTAGCAGGATGAATTCTGTAGCATACAGGGCTCCACTCTTTGCTCAGAACACAGCACGGTATACTTTGTGCAATGACTCAAAAGTAAAAACACCCACAAACATGGGTCAACTGAAGGTGGCTGTAATAAAGGCCTCTCAAGGCATGACACATTATTTGGTAATGCCCATGGGTTCTAGACTTCAGGCAGAAGTCCCCCCCCCCCGATCCACCCCTTTTCCCTTTGATTGCCTTGTATTTTAAAAAAAGTCTCAATCCCCATGAGATGGTACCAAAAAGGAAAAAGAAGAACAAAAGGACTGTTTAAGCATTTCACATCTTTTATTTCTGCATTTCATTTCTTCAACAATTTAATTGCACCCAGATCTACAATATTTCGAAAACGTGCACAAAAACGTGAGTTTCTTCATCCTGCAAAGAATAATAAAAAATAAAATCTGACCCAGGCAAAAAAGATAGCAGGAAACTAGTGTTAATTCTATAATTCTCCTTCTAATTAATCATAATTTAATACCTCAGCATAATATACTTAAAGACCAATATGTCTTGTAGTTTTGCCCCTTGCAGCATTCCCCCTCCCTGCAGTTAAAAAAAATATTTCTCTATTTAAAACAAACATTTCAATGTTATTATCATCACCACCATGGTCTTAGTAATTTAAGAGAAAAGAATATATTTTCCTCTTATTTAAGCCCACTCCTCATAACCAAAGCCCACCCACCCTTATCAGAATCCAATACACAACAATGCTCAAAATCCCAGGGTCTGCACTACGAAGCAGGTTCAGCATACCTACGATGCCTTCTTACTGTCCGACTATAACAGACATCATGCCACGATATCAATGTGGTAAGTCAAAGCTTTTTCTGAATATAGCAATGAGCCACAAAATTCTTAACTATAATCCCCAAACAAATATGTGAGTTTCTGCAGCCAAAGCCGGTAAAAGCTTTGTGTAAATGAGTAAGATAGGCTCATTAATATCACTGCCCTATCATTAAGGCACGAGTAGATCTATCATTACAAATGTTTATTCCAATAAACTGATGTGTTCCTCAGACGTCATCTTATGGCAAATGAGACATTTTAGCATTTTTGTTTCAAGCTGCAAACCTGGTGGCATCAACAAGCCTTGGAAGCATGTAAAGCACAAACAGAAAAACATAATTCAAACCTGTATGTGCGCTGTACTCGTCAGAAAACGCTACTGAGGTTAGACCGTCTCAGAACACCCCTTACCTCATAAGATCCAGTCTACCCAAAGGTATCTTCTAAAACCAGTTAATTACTCAAAACCGATTGACCAGTTGATGCTTTTATATATGCTGATCTGTTACCTCATGCATGTGTGTGGTCCAAGTTATCACTGCAATGTGTCCCATTAAGGAACTGAACTACTGTGTAACCTTCAGATCCCAAGATTACCTGGCGTTATGACGCTAACCACAAATCCCGCTTCGTAGTGCAGGCCTCTGGTTCAAGAAATAAAACGGATGGAAATACAGGAATGACACAAAATAATTACTCAGCAAATTAGAGGTGAGACATGATGTAGCTTAAAAAAAAATTCTCATCTGAACCCGCACTAGACAAGGGGTAAATTACCTTCGGACTAAAAGGTTTTCCCTGCATACACCTTCAGCTGAAGATCACTTAGACCCAGTGAGACCCGTTAAACCCACAATGCCTCATTCAGGAAGTACAGCCTCAAACAGAAGATGGCAAATACCAACAAATTCTACTCATTCGAGGAGCTGTGTATTAAATAAAAATAAATAGATATTTAAAAGGAAGGGAAAGAACAGTCCATCTATAATGTTATTGTGTGTTTTTTTTCTTCATTTTTACATTTTCTAAGAAAAATCTGACATAAGAAAAACATTATTTATGCCTTTTCAGATTTTTCTAAAATTTTACCTACAGTATATCAAGAAGATCATACAGATATACAGCAAAATAAGAGGGAAAAATACAACAGAAGGAGTCCTTAAAAACTATATGCAAAGGGAATTTAAAAACATAATAAATAAATAAAATACCAATATCATGATAATGGTGTAATTACAACTGAGTAGGTGTCTAACCAAAGCAGAGGAGAAAACAGTGAGTTTATAGTACTTGGTTTTTGCATTAAGTTCAATAAGGGACCTCTTGGTAAAAAGTAGGGGGAGGGGTTACGTTAGGTGCTGATGAAGATCTCCATGTCAGTTGGCTGCGAGTCCAGTAGCTTCAGATGACAGCCTGAGCAGAAAACAGAAAAATCCAACACTGTTTAAAACAAACAAGTTAGATTATCAGTAACACATGTTGCTGTATCTGAAAACTAATTTAAAAAAAAGTCTCAGACTTGTGGACAATCTGAGTGAGTGAAGATGGACGATTTCTGCTATCGTTTTACAGAAGGTCTTTTGACTGGCAGTTTGAGTTAAGCAGGATGAGATTTTTCCACAGAATACACTTGATTATCAAACTGCCCATCTATCAGGAAATCAACACCTGCTTCCAGCAAACTGATGTGCTATATGTCCTGATAATGAACTGTGTGACCCCACTTCTTACTTAAAAAAAAAAAAAAAAAAAAAAAAAATCACCCTGCATCTGTACAGCAGGCTTAGCTGCAGAATTCAAATACACTGCTGCTGGAGAATTGGGGGTGCGAAAAATGATTTTAGTTTACCAATTACAGCAGGATAATTGGACCGTTATTGGCTGATAAACTGAGGTAAACTATGTTATGTCACAATGTTCTTTGAAAACATAATAAACAGGAGCCACACTGGCTGCAAATAAAATGTTGGTCAGGCAAAAGCGAATCCATCAATAATTGTGTGGTAGTGATGGCAGTGATCAACCCAACTCTGCTACAGATTTTGTTTGTTTGTACATTTTAGACTACATACACTTATATCTCATGGGTTTGTGCACATAATGGACAAACAGCTGTTCGAATGGTAAAATCCTGTGTTTTTGGCCCGTTCTGTCAGCCCTAGATTCTAGTGGGACAGTGTCACAGCTGGAAGAGGGGGTAATGAAATTATTACGAGAGCTGTAGTAATGAAGTGACTGTTAAAAACTGCCAGTAGTCCAATTCTAATAAATCTTCGGTAACCTAATTAAACGAGAAGCACTCCTCGTCTTTCCTCTTATGTGAGGAATCCATTGCTTCTGATTGATACTAGTTGGTCAAGTGGACAAATGGTAGGAAAACTCAATCTCCATTAATGTGTTTCAAAACTGACCAGCTGCACAATGTCAGAATTTAAAAACAGACAGCGAGAGAGCGCCATCTTCTTTCCATTTTGCTCTAGCCTGTGGCTATTTTCTTACCGGGCATTGATCAGGTACTCAGCCAGGCTGATACTGGCGTGGGAGCCAGTAATGGTGACCTGTCTGTCAGTTGAGCCCTCCACAGGGTTGGCAATCTTGATCTGAGCCCCTGACATCTGACGGATCTCATTGATCTTTGCGCCCTGACGGCCGATGATACAGCCAATGAGCTGGGGAAGAAGAATTACGTGACACTATGTCAATACTTTCACTGCAATAAAATAAATAAAAGGTTGCCAATTCAAACAAAATGAGCTACTCAGAAAATCAGCAAGTTTCTCTGTTAAGAAAAAAAAAATTAAAGTCACATTAATTTTGACTTACATCGTTTGGAATGGTCAGCTCATGAGAGCCAGTTTGTGCAGAGGCATCCATCCCAGCTGAAAGAACACAAGAGTGAGTTGATTGCATGGATTAACAGAAACAGACAGCAATCAAATTCCTCCTCACAGGAAGTACACCTACCCTGGAAGCCCTGGTTGCTGTGTGCAATGGGGAAGGGGCTCTGCTGCATGGCCAGCTGGTGAAGTTTGGTGAGCTGTTGAAACAAAAAAAGAAAGATACGTAGAGCACAGACAGACAAGGATGTGTTAAGAAACACTGAAAATAAACTTTAAGACTGAAATGTTCTTTCCCTTGTGTAAGTGGTGGTTGTGATAATGAGTGGAAATCATGAAATTGTGAAATGAAAAATGGGATCAATGATTTTGCTTTAAGATATTTATGTTAGGATTTGAATCTATAATCTTTGGAACTGTTAAATGGATGTGCATCTCAAGCAGTGGTGGCTGTGGGAAGGGCAGCAGGGAAAAAAAAAAAAAAAGTCAAGAGGGATGAAATAAAAAGGTGGTATGGCTTCCCCGGACCGAAGTTGCAAATATATTGGATCACTTACAGAGGGCCCCTCACTTACATCAGGCTGTGGAATGGCGTGCTGCCCTTGGACAGCGTAAGCCTGCAAGGAGAGAATAGCACTTAGGAGGGTGTGGCAGTGTGACATGGTGCACTCCAATATCCATCAGTCCTCTGTTCTTGCTACAAGGAGCAATGCCAGGCATGCTACTAGAATAGCATTTCCATAACTAAACTCTGTTAAAATAAAAGTGTTTAAAAAAAGAAGAAAAGAAAAAAAAAAGTACTTTTATTACTTTACCTGACCACCTGCAAAGATGACAGGAGACCCTGAGGGTTTGGGTCTGTATGGGATGGTCACTCCTTTTGGTGGAGACTAGAAAAACAGAAATATTCACCTTTAACTATCAATAACTACGTAAAGTATCAGTGTCCAGAGCCCATTTACAAAATCATAAAAATCAGGATTACATTAAACAATGTTTGTACCTCAAGCATGACAATGCAGATCTGCTTGACACACTCAATAATGGACTGTGGAGTCCCTGCAACGGTGATGGCACGTTCTGTTGAGTTGGGTAACATGTCCCCTGCTACTTGTACCTGAGCTCCTGCAGACTACAAAGTCACAGCAAGAATTACAACACCGATCAGGGGAAAACAACAACAACAAACAAAACCCACAACAGGATCTGAAATTCATACAAGACTAAAATACAGCAGACAAACCTCTCTGATTTCTTTGATCTTGCAGCCACCTTTACCAATGAGTGAGCCGCACTGGCTGGCGGGTACAACGAGGCGCATGGTGACTGGTGGTTTGCTGGTGGCTGTACTGTTAGTCATCGAAGTGCTGATGTCCTGTAGGGGAAGCGGATACAACAGGAGGCTTTAGAAAGTGGCACTTGTATAGCCGCTACGTCTTTAACGTAAGATACAACAAACAATTCTAACCTCCTCCAGTTTCTCTATGATCATGGAAAAGGCTTTAAAGATAGAGGTGGTAGGTCCCGCGAGAGTTATGATCCTCTCTGGGCAGTTCCCCTCTGAGATGTTGATACGTGCACCACTCTGCAAAGAGACAGGGAAAAAAAAAAAAATTGAATCAGTTGCTTTGTTGTCATATGATGCATGCGTCACAGTAAATGTTGACATGTTCTTTCCTGATTGTTGGAAAAAGACAGACTTACCTCCTCTCTCATCTTTTTAACAGACTCTCCTTTCTGTAGATAAAGAATACAAAACAATATTTACAAAACACACCAAGGGACATGCCACAGTTAGCATCGTTCTGGCAGTAAAACCAGCTTACCTTGCCAATAATGCTTCCAACCTCCTACAGAAGATGACAACAAAAGTTTGTGTTAAAACAATACTTTGCGGTTTTCTTTTTTTTTTTTTTACTACAGCTAGATTAATTTTAAGGAATAAATGCAGACTTTAAGATCCTTATAGAATCTAAACCTTATATCAGTGCTGGAATGTTGGGGTTTTTGCACACCTGAATCACATGCAAGCCTTTACAGCCATATAAATAGTTACAATAATCCCAAAAACCTGTGCTGACCTACTTTTTCACCCAACACACCAAAAACTGATCTGCAATCAATAAGGGGTTTGATAACAGCTTTTGATATCTTTTCAGTCTATCCATAGTTGCATGCAGTCACACTCACCTTCCCATGCATGAGAAGCCTGATGGTTAAGGTGACATTAAGTCCTCCTTCAACCAAACTGGAGTCCATTGCTGCAGCTGAATCCAACACACACTCGCACGCGCTCTCAACACTGGCCAACAAAGTGAGTCTTTGGTCACTGGCTGAACGTCTGCAACAGAGTGGGAAAAATTAACAGTCAGAGACAAGCGTAGTTGGTGGAAAGTGTGAGGCCATCTGCTGTCAATGCAAATCAGTGAAGTGATGCGGGCAGTGCACATCTTGTAGACTTTAACGCCGTTTTCCAGCCACGTCGAAAGAAAGACGTTTCAGTTCGGTAATTGACATTAGACTGGCCCGAGTCCACTCATTCACTGTGCACAATGACCCACTGTCTCTCGGCGGTCGTGTCTATTTTCTGGCATTCTACAGCGGTGGCGACATCTCTTTAACTCTTGTAGTCAACACAAGCTGCTCAAAACAATCATTTAAAAAAATCACCGTAGCTTTAAATAAACTTCACAACCAAGCTAGCAAGAGAAAGCTAACAGCGTGACGTTATGGCATCAAATCCTGTTTGAAATGAGCATCCCAGCTAGTCACGCAAACGAGGGTAAGAGGAAGTTAGCTGCACCAAAACATTTTTCCACTCAAAACACTCGCTTTTAGCTACATGTACAGATTGAGTGCTAACAGATTTAACCATTCTATCTTAAAAAATATATAGCATTTCGAAGCTAACTCCTGCTCCACCATCAAGCTAAAAATACAAATCAGTGATTTTCCATCCAGCACGCTAGCGTTAGCATTCAGCAACTAGTCGGATCCCGCGGCCTACGAACCGCACCGAGTTATCCCTGTCCTTCACTCCTAGGGGAAAAACACACATATACACAAAGCTGGAAGACTTACCGGAACCGTCCCTGGAAGTGTGTTCAGGGGGTGGGTAGGGTGGCAAGGGTAGAAGGGGAGAGGTTCGGGAGGGAGTTTTAAAAGGATCTGGGGAAGAGGGAAGCGACGCCGCTTTTCGATCGGACTCCACTCTCCTCCTCTGCTTCGCACAAAAGACGAAACGCGTTCAACTCTGACCCCTTTAATGCCCCGCCCCCTCAACTAGGTCAGCCCCGCCCATTGACGTGATATTCACTCCGTACAGTACAAAACAAAAATATAACTAAATAAAACGAAAAAAGCAAAAAATTCTTTTATACTACATATTTTCCCAAACGCAACAAATACCATTTATTTATTTATTTGTATACATTCACAATGTGTACATTTCTCATTCACAAATAAGTTCATATTGTTTCTGCCAAAATATCTATAAATTAATAACCAAAAGCAAAAATAATACTGAAAAAAAAACATAAATAAAAACTAAAAACTGTAGTAGTAGAATATACTGGTAATATCTTTGCTAATATGGTAATTACTGGTAATTTATTTATCCCATATTTGGTAATTTCCCTTGTCACAGAGGTTGAAATACTACTAGTCCTACTAAATGTAATAATGACAACAATATAGGATTCATTTTCTCCTTCCTCTTTGCTTCGTCTCTCCCTTTAGTGAGATCGCCACAGTGGATCATCTCCTGCAACCTTATCCCTATCCCTAACATCCTCCTCTGTCACACCAACTGTCAAATGAAACCAAATTAACCAGGTAATTTAACCACATACTTATTTGCAATCCCTGGTTGTCATTCTTAGTAAGGAATTTGACCACTACTGTACTTGTTGAAACTTCGTCAGAATGCTGTAGGACTGGTTCTCAAAGTCTGTCTTCTGAAGGTGTGAACAACATTCTTCCACAAAATATTTTAGTGTTTGGGATTTTGATGATCAAGGCAGAGAGCTATGGGAGATCCAAAATCTCCAGCAGGGATTCAGCTGGACTGAGAAATTGTGAGTTTGAAGGCCACATCACATAATTACATGGTTTTTTATCTTTATTGATCTGCGCAGTGATATAAATGGCAAATATTTCCTTTACAGAAGAGGTTACTGTGGCATGTTTACATCGCAGCTCATTTTCATCAAATCTGATGGAAAAAAAAAAACCAAACCAGAGGAAAAGGTGATGTCTAACCCAGGGGTGGGCAACTCCAGGCCTCGAGGGCCGGTGTCCCTGCAGGTTTTAGATGTGTCCTTGAACCAACACAGCTGATTTAAATGTCTTTTTGTCAGCACCACCATTTCCAGCGATACAGTACCATCCTGTAAACTCTTGCTGCTATCATCCCTGAATCTTGTCTTCACCGGCTCCACCCGCTCTCTTCTGCACCTCTCTTGTGCACTGTGCATTGTTTTGGACAGAAGACCCCAGATATTTAAACTCATCGACCTACTATCTAACCTGCACCTGTCTCCCTCTCATTCACATAAATATTTTCTGTATTGTGTCTGCTGGCCTTCATTTGTCTTTATTGGCTCAGTTGAGGCAGATGTTGTCAACACCTGGCCAGTGCAAACTAACTGTAATGTGTGTATTCTAAATAGTGACTTATGGAGACAGACCCACGGGAGGTTTTGAAAGACTCTTCGCAGTTGTCTGTAAATCCAACAGATGGCACAATAACACTGTGAACGTAGCTGGTGGCCGTTCTCTTCAAAGTCCTGCATCCATTCTGCCATTGCTCAAAAATACTCATTCATAGCTCGATGAGTTGACCGAGGTGTCGTGACTGTACCACCTAAAAACGAGAAGCACTAAAATTAGCCATGTGAAAAAGGCATTTTGCCCAGTTAGAGATATAAAATGAGCAAAATTCCTTTGCGAAATGAGTCAGCACTCTAAATTTAAAAGAGGAGCTAGAAACTGCATGTTTTAGTTGCTGAATTATAAACATATCAACTAATAATTTATATTACTGCAGTGAATGTCTCACTACTTGACTCCAGCTGCAGTATTTCTATAAATTTCTTATTATGAAGAGAAGACTGCTAATAAATAGTGTGATTTGTATTTGCTGTGACAGATCATTAAGTGTCTTTAACAATCTGGGAATATATATGTATTCTTCGGCGTATCAGTCTGGTGTTTATACATATCTATCCTTTTACCTCTGATGATGTTTGAAAACCTGTCACAGTGGATTTGGCTGCTACACCGCATATTTTCTTTTTCTGTTGTCATGCATACATAAGCAGAACAAATAAAAACCAAAACGTCATGAAATGTGAAGACTTGAAAGCCTGACCTCTTGACCTGAAAATAATGAACCCCAGTCATTCATATATATTTTTTTCTATACGCAGAATATGATTGATGACTTTCTGCTTCACGATGGATTGCCTTGTTTTCTGCAAGTCTGTTATTTGGTTGAGATGATTGATGGGATAAACAAGCATCTTAATTGTCTGCTAGTGTTTGTTTTGAATTAAAAAGAATACAATCAAAGGCACTGCTGTACAGTTAAATCCTCGCAGTTGTGATTCTTATTAAAGCAGAGTGCTATATATGGCCGGAAAGCAAAAGAGATAGATACAATGGAACAGTATAACCCTATAACCATGTGTTCATGGTCTGGTTGACAGAGTATTCTGCCTGAACTCACTCACCACATGTTCATTAATCTGGTGCACATCAGAGCACCCACAATACAATTAGTCAATGGTCAGAATAGCTCGCTATTGTCTGTAACCAACTTTCTATTCTCCTCATTTGTAAATCTTTAATAAATCCAATTCTCTGATGTCCCACACAGTGTGGCTTACACCTTTGTGTTTACGTGCATGAGTCATGAATCATGTCTGGCTCAGTTTATTAGGTTCAAAATCGCTCTGCTGTCGATAGATTGCCCCCACGCTCGATGCAGTGGAGCTCTGCTACTCTAAAAAACAGTTTGTCTCAACGTTTCCTGTTTTTTTTTAATTTCAAAAATGAATCCAGGCAGTAGATGTTTGCTCTCGCTTTAAGAAGCCATCTGTAGTGCTGTCTGAATGGTGGCAGGCTTACAAGGCTGGTGGTGTTTTTAAATTAGAACCATGGCTGACCAGATTTACTCCTATCCAGAGATTACGACACGCTGGCTGCGAGTTAAACATCTGATGTAGGCAATAACCCCTGCAGAACACATTAACACTGTTTGGCTTTTCCTAAAGGGAAGGTAAAGGGTAACTTAAAAACCCATTAAGTGAAAGACATAAAACAACTGTTTTTGTGTGAGGACAAAAATGTGTTTAATTAGTGTAAAAATGCCTGTCTCTTTGATCTGAAGCACAATCACTGAGAGCCGGATTATACAGAGGAGAGGAGGTGCGAGCTCTTCAGCCTTTCCAATCAGCACATGGTCTCCCTGGCCTTTCATGTGTGTCTCCCCCGTCGAACAATTGCTTACATAATCATCTGCTTACTTTAATCTCTGCATCTTTCCCACAGTTTGTGCTCTTGTATACTTCTCTCACTTTTCTCTGTGGTACCCCCATCAAATTCAGTGCATCCTCCCATTGTACACAGTGTGTCTCCTTCAGTGCTTTTATCTGACATGCCCACTGGCACTCTCACTCTCTTGTCCCTCTTCCCTCCACTGGTGAGTGTTCATTGATTATTGTACATGAATTGTATGATGAAATGCCACTCGCCCACCCGGCAACCTCTCGTCAGTGGCCCCTGACATCCCACTGCCTGCGAGCGATCCAGACTATCTTTGCCTTTGTGTTTAATGATCTGAATGTTAGATTACCTTTCTCTGATATTCATACCTGGATTAATCTTTTTTAAAATGGCGTGTGTTTTAGTGGTGTGGCATATGTCAGTAGTACGCCTTCGACTTTTAGCAACTGCAAATATGGAATGCCAGTGCAATCTTTTACGGTGGAAAGTGATCGTTTACAGCGATAAAAAGGGAGACTAAATCCAATTTATTCTCTTCAGCTGTAAATTGTCTGCACATATTAAAGCAAATTATCTGGATTACAGTGTGAAACCTGATGACACACTCGAAGCCAGAGAGGCGAGTATCCAATTAGTCACCTAATTAGCAAGTGAATGTTGTTGTTATAAAAATTAAAGGTCTTGAAAAGAGAAGGAAAACAAAAACAGCGGAGACAAACCTGGCGTCTTTTGAATATGATACCATGATTTAACTGATAAAGCGAGGACACCTGTCTTTCCATTTTTGATTTGTGACATCTGACGCACACGGTGTGACTGTGTGATCAAGGCATTCATTTTTTGACAGAGCCGTAGGCGCGTTGTACAGATCTGTTAACTCACTAAACTGGAGATGCGGGGTTGCACAGTGGGGCTGAATTCTCTCTGCAGGGGTGTGAACGGATCCAAAAGCCTGAGCTTGTATGGTGACTGCAACGTCACTACCTTTCCACAGCCAAAGTTAGATGGCCCTGCAGGGTCACAGCAAGAGGTGACATGTGACCATGTAAACTGTCCAGTCAGGAAACAGAAAGGATGTAGAACAGCTGTGACTTCCCACTTTTATTTCAAGACAATCTTCCGCAAATAGGTTGCCCCTGCTGAGACAAATAATTGGCGTGATATCTTGGGGGCACGAGCATGAGGAGCAGTCTGCATTTTAATGCCAGTCCTCACAGGAAGAGCCCAGCTATGCATGCCACTGGGCATGATCTGTGGACTCTGTACATTCAGGGAAACGCATACTGTACTATTGAAACTTAAGACAGACTATGGCTTTTAGGTGAGTACAACAAAGAAAAAAAGAAAAGAATGACAAACAAATTTTTATGTGGTGAAATGTTTGTTGTTCTACTTTAAATGCATTTAAAATTAAATAAACAAAATGTGCAGATCAGTTAAAGATATTGTATTTTACTTCTTTATGCTTCTCCAGTTCATTTGTATCTTTTTGAGCATTAAGAGTACAGTTGTCTATGATGTCCCAGTTAATATAAAACTCTGATGGCTGCTAAAAACATAGATCTTACGCATGGACATCAGCTACCTTTGTTTTATTAGTAATGGGATTCAGACCTGTGGACTCCACTATAAAAGCTTTGCATGATTCAGTTCAATTCAATTAAATTCAATTAAATTAAATTAAATTAAATTCAATTCAATTCAATTCAATTCAATTCAATTCAATTCAATTTATACAGTGCCAAATGACAACAACTCAAGGCCCTTTATATTGTAAGGTAGACCCTATAACAATACAACAGGAGAAAATGGCAACAATCAGACGACCCCCCTATGAGCAAGCACTTTGGTGACAAGGAAAAACTCCCTTTTAACAGGAGGACTCCAGCAGAACCACCTTCAGGGAGGGGCAGTCGTCTACCGCGACCGGTCGGGGTGAGGAGAGGAAGACAGAACAAAAGACATGCTGTGGAAGAGTTCCAGCGATTAATAATAATAATTAATAATTAATAAACCAATTCTGTTTACATTATACATGCTTCCCTTAGGCAGTATCATCAGAAGACATAGTGTACATTTTCACTGCTATGCTGATGACACCCAGCTCTATCTATCTATGAAGCCAGATAACACACACCAATGAGTTAAACTGCAGGAATGTCTTAAAGACATAAAGACCTGGATGGCCGCTAACTTTCTGCTTCTTAATTCAGATAAAACTGAGGTTATTGTATTCGGCCCTGAAAATCTTAGAAATATGGTATCTAAGCAGATTCTGACTCTGGATGACATCACCTTGGCCTCCAGTAACACTGTGAGGAACCTTGGAGTCATTTTTGACCAGGACATGTCCTTCAGTGCACATATTAAACAAATATGTAAGACTGCGTTCTTCCATTTGCGCAACATCTCTAAAATTAGAAATATCCTGTCTCAGAGTGACGCTGAAAAACTAGTTCATGCATTTATTACTTCTATGCTGGACTACTTTAATTTATTATTATCAGGAAGTCCTAAAACTCCATGAAAAGCCTTCAGTTAATCCAAAATGCTGCAGCACGAGTACTGGCAGGGACTAGAAAGAGAGAGCATATTTCTCCTGTTTTGGCTTCCCTTCATTGGCTTCCTGTTAAATCCAGAATTGAATTCAAAATCCTGCTCCTCACATTCAAGGTCTTAAATAATCAGGCCCCATCTTATCTTAATGACCTTGTAGTACCATATCACCCTATTAGAGCACTTCGCTCTCACACTGCAGGCTTACTTGTTGTTCCTAGAGTATTTGAAAGTAGAATGGGAGGGAGAGCCTTCAGTTTTCAGGCCCCTCTTCTGTGGAACCAGCTTCCAGTTTGGATTCGGGAGACAGACACTATCTCTAGTTTTAAGATTAGGCTTAAAACTTTCCTTTTTGCTAAAGCATATAGTTAGGGCTGGACCAGGTGACCCTGAATCCTCCCTTAGTTATGCTGCAATAGACATAGGCTGCTGGTGGAGTACCATGATGCATTGGGTTTGTCCTTTTCAGTCACCTTTTTCACTCACTATGTGTTAATAGACCTCTCTGCATTGAATCATACTTGTTTTTAATCCCTGTCTCTCTTCCACAGCATGTCTTCTATCCTGTCTTCCTTCTCTCACCCCAACGGGTTGCAGCAGATGGCCCCGCCTCTCCCTGAGCCTGGTTCTGCTGGAGGTTTCTTCCTGTTAAAAGGGAGTTTTTCCTTCCCACTGTGGCCAAAGTGCTTGCTCATAGGGGGTCATTTGATTGTTGGTTTGTTCTCAAAGCACCTTGAGGCGACTGTTGTTGTGATTTGGTGCTATATAAATAAAACTGAATTGTAAGTAAATAAAAATAATTCAGTGCAGAGAGCCTGGTTGCTGCTAGCAAACAGAAGCTTTGAAAAGTAAGTAAGTGGAGCATCTGTGCTCACAGCCAGGGCTGTGGGCTTGACATGACCGTGGGGCGACCGTGGTTTTTTGATTGATTGATTGGTAATTTATTTCAACATGTGAACAATATACAAGTACATTTAGAAAAGAAATGAGAGAAAAAAAATATACTATACAAATTACATACAAAAAAACATTCTGATTAATTTACATGTTGAAAGGGAGTGGGAAGAAGTATACACTTATTTAATCCCACCCCTGTCCCATAAATTATCAGTGAATATTTAGTCAGCTTCCTTACTGATATAATTTGTAATAAAAATAGTGAACAGATTTCTGATATACTATATACTATAATATCACATCATGAATTTTTTGTTTGTTTGTTTTTAAATAGAGACATTCACTTAATTTAAATATTTTCCTTTTCTTTATAGATCGAGAAGATCATATTTTTATAACTCTTTTTGAACAGTTTTATGTTTGGACATTGCTTTAATTCCATATTCAGTTTGTTCCATAGTTTCACTCCTTGAACAGAAACACAAAAGCCTTTTCTTGTAGTACGTACCTTCATTGTTTTGAAGTTACAAAAACCCCTTAAATTATAACTTCCTTCTTTCAAAAAAAACATACTCTGAATATTACCTGGCAGTTCTTTATTTTTTGCTTTGAATAGAATTTGTGCTGTTTGGAATTTCACTATATCGTCAATTTTCAATATTTCAGACTGCAAAAATAGTGAGTTTGTATGTTCCCTATAACCTGCATTGTGGATGATTCGAATTGCTTTCTTTTGAAGAGTAAAAAGTGAATGTAATGTGGTTTTATAGTTATTGCCCCAGACCTCTGCACAATAGCTTAAGTATGGTGAAACCAGTGAACAGTAGAGAATATGAAGTGATGTTCTGTCGAATACCTGTTTTGCCTTGTTTAGTACTGCAATGCTTCGTGATACTTTGGAATGAATATATCTTACGTGAGCTCTCCAGTTAAGTTTTTCATCTATTATTACCCCCAGAAATTTATTTTCACTGACTCTTTCAATATCAACACCATTTATTTGAATCTTTGCATTTGTATTTAAACTACTATTTCCAAATAACATAAGTTTAGATTTATTCAAATTTAATGATAATTTGTTTTTATCAAGCCAGAACTTCACTTTACTTATTTCATTAGTCATATCCTCCAATAAATTCTGCAGATCATCACCAGAGCAAAAAATGTTTGTATCGTCAGCAAAGAGAACCATTTTTAATACTTTGGACACTTTACAGATGTCGTTAATGTACAAGTTGAAGAATTTTGGACCCAAAACTGACCCTTGGGGTACACCACAAGCAATGTCCATACATAAGGAGCAACCACCATTTATTTTCACAAACTGCTTTCTGTCACTTAAATAACTCCGGACCCAATCTAAAACTACCCCTCTGACACCATAACGTTCCAGTTTTCTTATTAATATATCATGATCTATAGTGTCAAATGCCTTTGTCAAGTCTATGAATAACCCAGCCACATATTGCTTTTTGTCTATGGAATTTGTGATGTATTCTATTGAATCTAATAGTGCCGATGATGTGGTTCAGGGGGTTGGGAAGTTCATCTTGTAACCGGAAGGTTGCCGATTTGATCCCCTGTCTGTCCTGGTCGTTGTGACCTTGGGAAACCCTACAACAGTGGTTTGTGAATGTGAGAGTGAATGAATAGTGGAATTGTAAAGTGCTTTGAGTGTCTAGAAAAGCGCTATATAAATGCAGTCCATTATGACCATGCCATGGATATCTTAGTGACACTGCACAGATCTAGATGTAGAAAAAGGTGTCTGAAACTGGACATTGAGGAAAGCCTCACAATTGACTTGTTTATATATTCTGTTTATAAACATTTACTATTGCAAAAGTCCATCCATCCATCTTCATCCGCTTTGTCCGGGGCCGGGTCGCGGGGGCAGCAGCCTAAGCAAAGAGGCCCAGACCTCCCTCTCCCCAGCCACCTCCTCCAGCTTATCCGGGGGAATACCAAGGCGTTCCCAGGCCAGCCGAGAGATATAATCTCTCCAGCGTGTCCTGGGTCTGCCCCGGGGCCTCCTCCCGGTGGGACATGCCTGGAACACCTCACCCAGGAGGCGCCCAGGGGGCATCCAACTTGCATAGTTCCCATTTCTGTATAGCTGTATATCCCAGATTCTGTAAAGTTATTTATTTCATATTCTGTATAGTTTTTCATATTTATATCCTGTTCATATCCTGTACATAGCTTGTACTCACTACAGCCTGTACATACTTATAGTTATAGAATATTCACAACATACTTCATACCGTGTACATTATAACATACCATAATAGACCCATTTCTGTAATATACTCACATATCTATATTATTGCTAATATATATTGTAATATATCTATATCACTAAAGCACTTCTGGATGGATGCAAACTGCATTTCGTTGCCCTGTACCTGTGCATGTGCAATGACAATAAAGTTGAATTCTATTCTATTCTATTCTATTCCTTGTCAGATGCCCGAACCACCTCAGCTGGCTCCTTTCGATGTGGAGCAGCAGCTGCTCTACTCTGAGCCCCTCCCGGATGGCCGAACTTCTCACCCTATCTCTAAGGGAGAGGCCAGCCACCCTTCGGAGGAAGCTAATTTCTGCCGCTTGTATCCGCGATCTCGTTCTTTCGGTCACTACCCACAGCTCGTGGCCATAGGTGAGGGTAGGGACGTAGATCGACCGGTAAATTGAGAGCTTCGCTTTTACACTCAGCTCCCTCTTCACCACGACGGACCGGTGCAGCGTCCGCATTACTGCAGCTGCAGCCCCAATCCGTCTGTCGATCTCCGGCTCCCTTCTCCCATCACTCGCGAACAAGACCCCGAGATACTTGAACTCCTCCACTTGGGGCAGGAACTCATCCCCGACCCGGAGTGGGCACTCCACCCTTTTCCGGCTGAGAACCATGGCCTCAGATTTGGAGGTGCTGATCCTCATTCCCGCTGCTTCGCACTCGGCTGCGAACCGTTCCAGTGCGAGCTGGAGGCCCTCACCCAATGAAGCCAACAGAACCACATCATCTGCAAAAATCAGAGATGAGATTCTGAGGCCACCAAAGCGAAAGCCCTCCGCCACTTGGCTGCGCCTAGAAATCCTGTCCATAAAAATTATGAACAGAACCGGAGACAAAGGGCAGCCCTGGCGGAGCCCATCACCCACCAGGAACGAGTCCGACTTATTGCCGGCAATGCGAACCAAGCTCTTGCAACGGTTGTATAGGGATCGAATGGCCCGTAGCAATGGGCCAGACACCCCATATTCCCGCAACACCTCCCACAGGACACCCCGAGGGACACGGTCGAATGCCTTCTCCAAGTCCACAAAACACATGTAGACTGGTTGGGCAAACTCCCATGCACCCTCAAGTATCCTGGAGAGGATAAAGAGCTGGTCCAGTGTTCCGCGACCAGGACAAAAACCGCATTGTTCCTCCTGTATCCGAGGTTCGACTAACGGATGAACTCTCCTTTCCAGCACCCTGGCTGTCACAGGCTGGGTCTCCGACCCAGCACTCTGAGTTTTCTTTGTATTTTTTGATATGTTATTAGTTTGTGTTATTTCCTATTTTGCCTTTAGTTTAGGCAGTTATTGTTCCTGGGTTTTCTATGTTTTGGGGTTTTCTATTTATTTCATCACGTATTAGGTCTGTTAAGTTGTGTTGTCATTTCCTGTTTTATTCTGACAATGTCATGTGTTCTTTGTTCATTGTATTTAGCTTTCCTCTCCTGGTCCTGTCATTAGGTTTATGTCTGTCAGCTGTTTTCCCCCATGTGTCGCCACTTCCCCTGATCACCTCATGTCTGTATTTAAGCCTTTTGTTTTCTTCATGCCATTGTCAGTTCGTCTGTTTATTCTCACCAGAGTTACAGTCATAGTCATAGTCTTAGCCTGTTTATTTTCCACCTCGGTCATAGTTATAGTTTTTGGTCTTAGTACCTTTAGTGTTTTGTTTCTTAGTGTTTTGCCAGTTCAGTGTTTTGTTTCTTAGTGTTTTGCCTGTTTGCTTTGGTCTCTTGGTTCATTTCCTGCCGTCATCGCAATAAAGGTTCACTTTTCTGTTAATCATTACTATTCCTCGTCATCATCTGCTTTTGGGTCCTGTTTCCGCACACATCGGCGCACCCCGCCGTGACAGAACGAACTGACCAGTCATGGACCCAGCGGATTCTGCTCTCACCGAGTGTCTGGAGGAGACTGCTCGGATCCAAGCGATCCTCGACCGCTTCTTTACAGCGCCCGATTTGAAGAGCAAGCTGGTAATGATTAATGCTGCTGAAGCTATTATGGAGAGGGATCCCCGCCTTCTCCAGCTCCCGGACTCACCTGCCATAGTTGATGCCTTTACGAGGATAAAGGAGATGCTGCAGGCCCAGGGACTGTCGAGTCAGGAAATGGCTTCCAGCACCCACCAGTCACAACAACCCCACAATCAGTCATCTCCATTGCTGCCTCCGGAACCTGAGTGTGTTCGTGTCGGTTCGCTGAGATTCGCCGCAGCGTCACCACCTCTCAGCTCACCAGTTTCCACGCCCTCATCACAGTCTCGCCATACTCCTGTCACAGTTCAGCGCGAGGAAGCGCCGCACACCATAGACTTGGACGACGACGAGCGCCAGTCTATATTCTGCGCTCTCTTGGAGGAGGAGCTCCGGTGGAAGCCGTGGCTCATTCCGGAGCACGAGCACTCTTTCCGGGGAACTCGACTGGCTCTCGGGGGACCTCGGAGTTACCAGGGACTTCCACCCATCGCTCCGCCGTCTTCCACTCCTAAGAAAAAGCGGCGTGCGCGCCACCGACGCTCCGTATCACAAACGCAAGTGAGTGATTACATTTTGGCTCCTCATGTTTTCTCTCAGGAAGTTGTTGAAATTGACACTACTTTTCCGGTTAATGAGCCCGGCTATACAGAGACTGTTTGCCCTGGAAAAGCTAGCCATCAGGCTCAGCTAAGCTGCTGTGGGACTGCTATCCAGGCCGGTTTGGAGCCGGAGACGGAGGTACAGCTGGTGCAGCCAATTTCAGTGTCAGCCGGAGGGCCCGGGGAGCCCGTCCGGCCTCATGTTTCGTCTGCTGGAGGTTCAGGAGAACCCAGCCAGCTTCATGCTTCGTCTGCTGGAGGTTCAGAAGAATCCAGCCAGCTTCAGGCTTCGTTTGCTGGAGGTTCAGGGGAATCCAGCCAGCTTCATGCTTCGTCTGCTGGAGGTTCAGGAGAATCCAGCCAGCTTCATGCTTCGTCTGCTGAAGGTTCAGGAGAACCACACCAGCCTCATGCCTCGTCAGCTGGAGGGCCCGGGGAGCCCATCCAGCCTCATGCCTCGTCAGCTGGAGGGCCCGGGGAGCCCATCCAGCCTCATGCCACGTCTGCTGGGGGGCCCGAGGAGCCCTTCCGGCCTCAAGCCACGTCTGCTGGGGGACCCGAGGAGCCCGTCCAGCCTCACGCCACGTCAGCTGGCGGGCCCGAGGAGCCCGTCCGGCCTCATGCCACGTCTGCTGGGGGGCCCGAGGAGCCCTTCCGGCCTCACGCCACGTCTGCTGGGGGGCCCGAGGAGCCCTTCCGGCCTCACGCCACGTCTGCTGGGGGGCCCGAGGAGCCCTTCCGGCCTCAAGCCACGTCAGCTGGCGGGCCCGAGGAGCCCGTTCAGCCTCATGCTTCGTCAGCTGGAGGGCCTGAGGAGCCCGTCTGGCCACCTTCTGCTTCACCACCTGTGGCTGCCTCACTGTCACCTGGTTCTGCCTCTGCTACGCCAGGACCAGCTCCGGTCTGTGCTTCGCCCGGTCCAGCTCCAGCCTGTGCTTCGTCAGCCGCAGCTCCAGCCTGTGCTTCGTCAGCCGCAGCTCCAGCCTGTGCTTCGTCAGCTGCAGCCTCAGGGCCTTCATCCTCGCCCGGTCCGGCCTCTGCATCAGCTGCTCCTGCTCCACCTGGTCCGGCTCCGGCTTCAGCCTCAGAGTCTTCGTCTTCGTCCTCGTCTGGCCCAGCCTCAGAGTCTTCGTCCTCGTCTGGCCCGGCTTCGTCAGAGTCTTCAGCCTCGTCTGGTCCGGCCTCGTCAGAGTCTTCAGCCTCGTCTGGTCCGGCCTCGTCAGAGTCTTCAGCCTCGTCGGGTCCGGCCTCTGCCTGTGCTTCTGCTACGCCGGGTCCGGCCTCTGCCTGTGCTTCTGCTACGCCGGGTCCGGCCTCTGCCTGTGCTTCTGCTACGCCTGGTCCGGCCTCTGCCTGTGCTTCTGCTACGCCTGGTCCGGCCTCAGCCTGTGCTTCTGCTACGCCTGGTCCGGCCTCAGCCTCTGCTTCAGCGTCACCTGGTCCTGTGCCCTCCAAGCCTCGGCCGGTACGCCTGACACTTGGGCGCCGCCGCCGCCTTCCGCACGGCCGGCCCCCTGAACGGTTCCCGCCCCGTCGCCTTCCGCACGGCCGGCCCCCTGAACTGTTTCCACGTCACCGCCGTCGAGGTCGGCCCCCTGAACCGTTTCCGTGTCGCCGCCGTTGCCGTCCGCACGGACGGCCCCCTGATCACATGAACTATGACTTTCTGGACCGTCACCCTCCGGGTCGGCCCCCTGAGGAGTCATGAACTGTTCCCTGCGCTCCTGTGATTTTGATGGACGTTTTGTTTTTGTTTTTTTTTTGGCCTTGTTTCTGGCCCTCCGTCCTGGACCCCCACCGCCCGCCCTTGGTGGGTTGTTTTTGGTTTTGTTTTTCGAGGTTTTAGGGCGTCTGGAATCCGCCCTTAAGAGGGGGGCTCTGTCACAGGCTGGGTCTCCGACCCAGCACTCTGAGTTTTCTTTGTATTTTTTGATATGTTATTAGTTTGTGTTATTTCCTATTTTGCCTTTAGTTTAGGCAGTTATTGTTCCTGGGTTTTCTATGTTTTGGGGTTTTCTATTTATTTCATCACGTATTAGGTCTGTTAAGTTGTGTTGTCATTTCCTGTTTTATTCTGACAATGTCATGTGTTCTTTGTTCATTGTATTTAGCTTTCCTCTCCTGGTCCTGTCATTAGGTTTATGTCTGTCAGCTGTTTTCCCCCATGTGTCGCCACTTCCCCTGATCACCTCATGTCTGTATTTAAGCCTTTTGTTTTCTTCATGCCATTGTCAGTTCGTCTGTTTATTCTCACCAGAGTTACAGTCATAGTCATAGTCTTAGCCTGTTTATTTTCCACCTCGGTCATAGTTATAGTTTTTGGTCTTAGTACCTTTAGTGTTTTGTTTCTTAGTGTTTTGCCAGTTCAGTGTTTTGTTTCTTAGTGTTTTGCCTGTTTGCTTTGGTCTCTTGGTTCATTTCCTGCCGTCATCGCAATAAAGGTTCACTTTTCTGTTAATCATTACTATTCCTCGTCATCATCTGCTTTTGGGTCCTGTTTCCGCATACATCGGCGCACCCCGCCGTGACACTGGCATAGACTTTCCCAGGGAGGCTGAGGAGTGTGATCCCCCTGTAGTTGGAACACACCCTCCGGTCCTCTTTCTTTTTTTTTTTTTGTGATCAACATTTTATTGATTTAAAACGGGGTTGGGGGGGGGGGGGGGGTACAGACATATACAGCACAACTGTAAACTGCAGTAGCAAAGCAAACATTAGCAAACAAGGCATAGGGACAGCAAAGAAAAGACACAAAAACACAAAGTTAAAACCAATTATTGCCTCTTCCAGGAGATAACTCTGGATGAGAAGATTTTCCAAGCGTCAACAGTCGTGGGTCGAGCTTTATTTAATTTTGCTGTGGTATGTTCAAAACCAATAACACGGATAAGACATCGTCTCCAGAATGATTCCATACAAATGTCAGGACAGAACCATTGCTTTGTAATAGTCTTCTTTGCGGATGTAAATCCAGCGAACAACATTTTGCATTGCATTTGTTTTAAGGAGATTTCAGAGGTATCATTAAGGAGACAAAGACCAGGATTGGGAACATAAAAAACTTCCAGTACCTCAGATAACACAGAGTTCACAAAGACCCAAAAATCGGATACCACAGGACAGTCCCAAAACATGTGCAAAAACGTGCCAGGTGATGAATCATTGCAGATGTGACAGTAATACGTAGCCTGTAGTTTCATCTGGAACCTCCTATAGGGCGTAATGTATGTTCTGTGTATGGTTTTGAAATGAATTAATTGATGCGCCAGGTTCTTAGAAGTCAAACTCAGATTAGACCACACTGTATCCCAGTCTATATTAACCTGTAGTTCTCCCAGTTCCCTGACCCAAATAGATTCAATGGGCAGGGACTTCATACCATGTTCAGCTAATTTGTTGTAGATTTTGGAAACAGAGGGTCTGCCAGATTTAGGCAGGATCCAGTCCAACATGGGATGAGAGGGAAGAGGAGAGTCCCAGGGGACACCGTATGCTTTTAAAGCTGATCTGAGCTGCAGATATACAAAGTAAGAAGATGCGGGAAGAGAAAAACGTGTCCTTAAGTCCTGAAATGAGCAAAGGCCATGGGCGTTGAATAGATCATCAAAAACGTTTATCCCGAGTGAGAACCAAGAGGGTTGAACAAATGGTCGGCTGCCACATAGTAATTTTAAATTATGCCAGAGTGGTGAGCTTTTACAAAATTTAACTGGAGCACCCAGCCGCCGTTCTATCTTCCTCCATACCTGTATAGAGTTGGCAATAATAGGTCCAAATTCGTTGTTGTTGTAGAGCGTATTGGCGGGAACATTAGCAAACAGAAGATCTTGTAGTCTATGCGGTGCTGCCTTGGCGGATTCGATCATTTTCCACGCAGTAGTAGTCTCTGGGTTGACCCACGTACTAAGCGCCCTGATTTGGAATGACCAGTAATAAAACTCAAAGTTTGGTACTGCCAGGCCTCCAAACAATTTGGGCCGCTGCAATGTTGACAAACGTATCCTAGGCCTTTTGCCATTCCAAATAAATTTAGACACCGCAGAGTGTATGTCTTTAAAATAAGTTAGAGGAGGAGAGAGTGGCAACATAAAAAAAAGGAAATTAAGCCGTGGCAGTATGTTCATCTTTACTGTGTTGATTCTACCCTGAAGCGAAGTTTTTAAATTGTCCCATCTTTGAAAGTCGGATTTGATCTTATTTAGCATAGTAGTAAAATTCTCCTTGATTATCTTTGGAATACTATTATGAATTGAAATGCCCAGATAAGTAAAAGTGTTTTTGATCTGAACACAACTGGGTAAGGAAACTTTCGTAGCTTTATCGTTCAAAGGCATCAAAGCAGATTTCGACCAGTTTATTTTGTAGCCAGATAGAGAGCTGAAATGGTCAAAGTTTTTAATCAATGGATGGATGGACGTCTCATAGTTGTCCAAAAACAGAATAATATCATCCGCATATAGAGATATGATATGATTATGACCACCAATTCTTATGGGAGAAATCGTGGACTGTCTAATGGCTTGTGCTAAGGGCTCTAGAGAGAGGCAGAACAGGAGAGGAGAGAGAGGGCAACCCTGCCTCGTTCCACGCTGCAGCGTGAAAGGGGGAGAGACCAGGTCCCCTGTTAAGACACTAGCAAGAGGTGAGCGATATAGTGTTTGAATCATAGCAACAAATTTCTGCTTAAACCCAAAGTGTTTTAATACCATCCACATATAGTCCCACTCTAGCCTATCAAAGGCTTTTTCTGCATCAAGTGAAAATACTGCACATGGATTTTGATAGCTGTTAGCGGCATCTATGATGTGCAACAGTCGTCTTATGTTATCAGATGCAAGCCGCCCTCGGATAAATCCTGTCTGGTCTGCATTGACCAAAACATGGATAACTCTTTCCAGGCGCAATGCGAGAGCTTTTGCAAATACTTTAAGATCAGTTGTGAGCAGAGATATCGGCCTGAAACTAGAGCACTCAAGAGGGTCCTTTCCCTTTTTTAAGAGAAGGGTAATAAGTGCTGTTTTCTGGTCTCTATGGAAAGACCCGTTCCGGATTGCAAAATTAAATGAGCCGAGCATGAGCGAGCCTATTGTATCCCAAAGTTCTAGAAATAGTTCTGGCGGAAGGCCATCCAGTCCAGGTGATTTACCTTTGTTAAGGTCTTTCAGCGCTCTATGCAGCTCATCTAGAGTTAATGGGGCCTCTAGCTCATCCTGATCTGCTTGTGGAATACGAGGTAGATCCAGATTCTCGAGAAAGCTATTACAGATAGTATCCTTAAAATAGATATCTGATTTATACAGATTTACAAAAAATGACGAGAAAGTGGTGTTAATGGACTGGGGATTTGTCGTAATTTTACCGTTTGCAGCTGTTATAGCTGGAATATGTGCCCTTGTTTCACATTCTTTAAGCATAAGTGCCAACAAATGACTAGGACGCTCTGATTCAAAATAGTACTTCTGTCTAGTTCTATGCAAGATGAACTCTGCTTTGGACAAGGTTATTGCATCATATTCTTCTTTTAGTGAAGCTAGGAGTGTAGACTGATCGTCTGACCGGCTTAGTTTTTGCAGATTCTGTAAAGATTCCACCTGATTTTCTAGATTGGACACCTGAGCACGTTTTGTTTTTGCCAACATGGAGGAGAATGAGATGGAAAAGCCACGAATGAAACATTTTGTAGTCTCCCATAAGACTTGTGGGTCGATATCCTCATTAGCGTTGATATCCAAAAAATCCTTCAGCTGGAGCTTAAGCAGGCTGAGAAAGGTAGAGTTTGTTAATAGGGACGTATTAAAGCGCCACCTGGGGGCCCTATTCTTTAAATTGGGCAGATCGACAGAGCATAACAAAGCTGAATGATCCGATATCAAGATTGGCTGAATAGAAATAGATGTATCACCTGAAACTAAGGAAGGACTAACAAAAACGTAGTCTATCCTAGAGAATGTCTTATGTCTATTAGAAAAGAATGTATAATCCCTAATGCCGAAATTCTGCATCCGCCAAAGGTCGATGAGATTAAGATCTTTTATAAGTGTATTCAACAGAGAAGATGAGAGATTAGCTACTGCATCTGGATGAGATTTATCTAAAACGGGGTTGACGACAGCATTGAAGTCTCCACCCAACACTATGGAATAATCATTGTATTCTAATAGTGTATTGGCAATATAAGTAAAAAAGTCCCTGTCTGGCTCATTTGGACAGTATACAGATACGAATACCAGTTTATGGTTTAAGATACTGCCACTTACAAGTGCCAGCCGGCCGTTTTCATCACTCGTGCTATACCTGGTAGTAAGGTCGAATTTTCTCTTCAGCAAGATACAGACACCCTTGGTTTTATTTGGGGCAGAGGACGAAGCTAGTAGTTTGTAGTGTTTGTTTTGAAAACGTGCCACATCACCTTGTTTCAGATGTGTTTCTTGGATTAAAGCAATGTCAGCGTTTTTACGGTATAGGTACTCAAGGACACGTGTCCGCTTAATAGCGGAGTTAAGACCATTAACGTTAAGTGACAGAATAATCAATGGTAGCATCGGTACGGCAAGTGTCCAAGAATGGTCCCAATGTGAAGATAGCAAGAGAGGAACGTCAGTGTGTAGTAAAATACAAGGCCACCATACCCCTGCCAGGTACTGCAATGTTTCACTAATGCCACTGGAATTATAACTTTGCATAGAGATATGTCTGCAAGGGAGGGGACAGGGGAGGAAAAAACTATATACAAAAACTGGTGCAGACCGCACAGAGCTCCCTCCATAGGTCTGCTAAAACACAAACTTCTGATTGATTCGTAACCGGTCCTTCCACTCCAACACAAAAAACTTGAGGGTCAGACGTGCACACATAGTCAACGGAAATTAAGTGGGTAAGTATATCCCACACCCTCCCGACTGAGTGAAATTATCTTATTTAGCGAGAAGGAAAAAAAAAAAAAAAAAAAAAAAAAAAAAAAGAATATAAAATATGAATATTTGCAACAAAAACAAAATAAAATAATACAAATGTATCTTATATACGTACAGTAACAACAGCCAGCAAATATGTGACCATGATAAGCTCAAAGAAAAGTAAAATAAATAATTAAAAAAAAAAAAAAAAAAAATACATATATATAAATATATACATACATGCACATACACATACACATGCATATACATATATACACACATACACATATACATACATACACATGCATACATACACAAAATAAGATAAGATAAAATACAATAAAATAAATAAATAAAAAAAAAGTACCCCCGGTAGGGGCGAAGCAAGTCGCTAAATTAAATGTAACCAACCTTAACCCATGAAAGTGATCCTGCCGTCAACCTAGTTGAGGCCTGCTGCAACTAAAACAGGTCAACTAACCGGCGTTCAGTCATTCATGTCCACTAAGTTGCCTTCTCCTGCATGCTGATTGCCAGCGTCGTTGGCCGCGCTGTTTAGATCGGGAGGAAAAGCGGGGGCCCCATCAACACACTGCGGCGTTGCAGGATTCAGCTTTCGCGGCAGGGAGTTAATGAAATCTTCTGCCAGTTGAGGGGATTCGAATGCCATCTTCTTACCACCGTGCTCTATCTTCATCACGGCGGGGTAAATGAGAAATGGTTCCAGGCCCATAGCCGTAGCCTTCTTCATGACAGGAGAGAAACTCTTCCTCTTTGCTGTTGTAGTCGGACTGAAGTCAGGGAAGAAAAGAAGAGCGGTGTTGGTGGCATGCTTCACTGGATATGCTTTGCGTGCCCCTTTGAGAATTGCCGATCTGTCCTGCCACCGTAATAATCTGAAGATTAGGGTGCGAGGCTTCTTGGTATTAGTATCGCGGCCGTCGTACACCCGATGCGCTCGTTCGATGTCGATGTCGCGCCCCTCCAACGACGGAATCCACTTGGGGAGATTAGCCTTAATGTAGCCAACTGTATCCGAGCCCTCCAGCATTTCAGGTAAGCCAACAAGCCTGATGTTATTCCTGCGACCCCTGTCCTCCAGATCTGTAAGCTTTGTCGTGAGAAGGTCGAGTTGTTTCTTCAGATCGATAACCGATCGTCTGTCCTCACGCGCGGCGGCTTGCACTGAGTCCACTCGGTCTTGAGTGCGTTTAGCCATCGCAGCTACCCTCTCGATTTCCCCGCTAACATTATTTACCACTTCATTGGTCTTTTGAAGGTCTGTGCGTAAGTCGCGCAGAGCAGGAATCAAGATAGAGTCCATAGCTTCCCTGACTGCCGAGGCAACCACTGAATCGAGGGACTTTTGTTGTTCCTGAAGTGCTAGCTTCACACCGTTAGCAATAGCCTCGTCGAGGTCTTCCTTAGTGACGGAGGAATCTTTAAACTTTTTCTTTAAGGGAGACTGAGCAATCTCCCTTTTCCGTGAGTCTCTGGTTGAAGAGGTGTCCATAGTGGGATCGGCGTCGAGATAACTAATTTATATGACAGGATAGTGATAAACAGTGACAATGTGTGCAGAGCTAAAAACTACGCTGGCATTCCTGCCGACGGGTCACGTGATCCTCCCCTCCGGTCCTCTTTCTTAAAGATGGGGACCACCACCCCGGTCTGCCAGTCCACAGGTACTGCCCCTGATCTCCACGCAACATTGCAGAGGCGTGTCAACCAGGACAGCCCTACAACGTCCAGAGCCTTCAGGAACTCGGGGCGGACCTCATCAACACCAGGGGCTCTGCCACCAAGGAGTTGTTTAACTGCCTCAGTGACCTCGCCCCCGGAAATTGGCGGGTCATTCCCCTCATCCCCAGACTCTGCTTCCTCCTCGGAAGACGTGTCAGTGGGATTAAGGAGGTCCTCGAAGTATTCCTTCCACCGCCTGACAATTTTCTCAGTCGACGTCAGCAGCGCTCCGCCAGCACTATACACAGTGCAGGTAGAGCACCGCTTTCCCCTCCTGAGACGTCTGACGGTTTGCCAGAATCTCTTCGAGGCAGTCCGAAAGTCTTTTTCCATGGCCTCTCCGAACTCCTCCCACACCCGAGTTTTTGCTTCAGCCACTGCCCGAGCCGCATTCCGCTTGGCCTGTCGATACCCGTCGGCTGCCTCCGGGGTCCCACAGGCTAACCAAGCCCGATAGGACTCCTTCTTCAGCCTGGTGGCTCCCTTCACCTCTGGTGTCCACCATTTGGTTCGGGGATTACCACCACGGCAGGCACCAACCACCTTGCGGCCGCAGCTCAATGCAGCAGCTTCGGCAATGGAGACGCTGAACATGGTCCATTCGGACTCAATGTCCCCGGTCTCCCTCGGAATGCTGTTGAAGCTCTGCCGGAGGTGTGCGTTGAAGATCTCGCGGACTGGGGCCTCTGCTAGACGTTCCCAGCACACCCTCACTACGCGTTTAGGTGCACCAGGTCTGTCCAGCGTCTTCCCCCGCCACCTGATCCAACTCACCACCAGGTGGTGATCAGTTGACAGCTCAGCCCCTCTCTTTACCCGAGTGTCCAGAACATATGGTCGCAGGTCTGCTGATACGATTACAAAATCGATCATCGACCTACGGCCTAGAGCGTCCTGGTGCCACGTGCACTTATGGACACTCTTATGTTCGAACAGGGTGTTCGTTATGGCCAAACTGTGATTAGCACAGAAGTCCAATAACAGAGCACCGCTCGGGTTCAGATCAGGGAGGCCGTTCCTCCCAATCACGCCCCTCCAGGTCTCGCTGTCGTTACCCACGTGAGCATTGAAGTCTCCCAGCAGGACAACAGAGTCTCCAGGTGGAGCACCCTCCAGCACCCCCCCCCAGGGACTCTAAGAAGGCTGGGTACTCTGAACTGCCACTCGGCGCATAAGCGCAGATGACAGTCAGGACCCGTTCCCCGACCCTAAGGCGCAGGGAACAAACCCTCTCGTCCACCGGGAAAAACCCCAACGTACCGGCAGCAAGCCGAGGGGATATTAGGATACCCACCCCAGCCCGCCGCCTCTCACCAGGGGCAACTCCAGACTGAGACAGAGTCCAGCCCCTCTCCAGGAGACTGGTTCCAGAGCCCAAGCCATGTGTAGAGGTGAGCCCGACTATATCTAGCCGGTACCTCTATTGCAAAAGTAAATATTATATTTAAGAAAAAAAGAAAAGAAGGCTTAATAGGTCCTTTTTAATGTCCCAACCTCTTTTATCTTCCATCGTCTTTGAATGCAGCACATTATAAGTGTATTATTTAACCAACTTCAGGATGCCTGTATGTTAAGCAGCTGTGAAAGACACAAACACACCTGGAGACAAGGCTTTCTGAAAGACAGTTTGGTATATGTTATTCCTAGACGCAGTACTGTATACAGAGATTGTTACATAAAACAGATTGTGAATGAGGGAGCGGACTGATCTGATCAAGCTCGCTGCAGAGCTTGGCAGCTGATGGACGAACAGCTTTCTCCCTCCTCCAAAACAGTCACTGTATACCGTACTCTACTCACTGGCTTCAGTACACACAAGGAGGCCAAGACAAAGCAAAAACAATCCCAAGTTTCACTCGCTTTGCCAGCAGTGTGTCACGATTTTGTATGGGTTAAAATGCTGAAAAGAGCCAGTCACAAACTTCATCTTGTTACAAACTGCATGGTTGGTTTCTGTTTAAATTTCTCCACTAGCAAATCAACCAAAAAAAGCACATCAAGAATGGCAAATGGATTGTGAAAGCTATTCATTTTTCTGAATTGCCATTGTCAAAAAAGAAGGAAAAAAGAGAAAAGAATGGTAATGCTTTGCTTAACATCATTATCTTTCTTATTCAAACAAATTCTTTATTGTAACAGACTGTAAAAAAATTAAACATGGTCTTTGTATCTCTTAAGTGTTTCGGGAAAACCTTTATTGAATAAGAAAATAATGTACCACAATAAAGCTGCTGGACAGTGTCTAACATGTTTCTCTCTTTTTACTATAGCAAAAAAAATCTAGGTCTGCATCACTCTTTATTATAGCTGCTCTTGGTTTTATTATTCATACAAAAATAGGAAAATAATAATTTCTTGCATTATTATTTCCTTATGAGTAGTTTTGTCTTTACAGAAAAAACAGCATTGCAGGAAGTGTCACTGTTTGATCGACACTTATTCACAGATATGCACGACAACATATTCCAGTGCTACAGCACTAAAAAATGTTTGGGAAAATTGATTTACAAACAACAGCATACACGTACACAGATATAAAGTATATATAGGTCAGGCCAGGACCCTTACTGGATACTGGGTGGAAATCAAACTTGCGACTCCCGCTCCAGAGGTGTGTAGTTTTACCACCACACTATCCAGCTGCAGCATTATTTTAATAAATAATGCTGTACATATGCAATATCCAGACACTATGCAGTAATAATTCCCCAATGAAGTGTATATAATAGACATAGGAGAACATTTTAAGATTCCATGACATAAAAGTTATGAAATTATACATACATGAAAATATAGATATCATATCGAACAGCAGGATGCAAACATATGGTATTACATGATATATGGTATTTTTGAAAGGGTGTATTTTGCCTTTGATTACTTTCATTACTTAAAGGCATTAACAAAATGCAAAATTATGCCATGACTGTTTAACCCCTAGAGGGCTCAATTTACCCCATCCTTGTGCTCATTATCCCTCTACATCGGGGCATGTTGTGCAGTAGGACTAACTTTTTTGACAGGTCATTGGTGTAAAACTATAATAACTAGAATTTGATAGATACAACAAAAAAATATTATTATTTGAATATTATTTTTATTATTTTTAACAAATGCAATTTTATTTGGCATCAAAATCAACTGTAAAAAGTTGCTCATCATACCTTCTTTTCTATAGAGATAATAAGGCAATGCAATGTGGATGTATCACTCTGGTGACTGTGGAGATGGTTGGTTTAGGACAGTGGTGGGTGGAGATGCTCATTCTCTCCTCACATTGTCTTTGTTTTCACATAGTCATACATTCACCTATTAAACCACAGTGACATGACAAACACACAGCCAAGTGGCCATTTAATTGGCTTTAGTCCATAGGTAGGATGGTACACATGCCACTGATCCAAATCCTGTCAGGCCTTGTAGGGTGTTCAAAGAAAAAACAGATGTTTCCACTAATATCTGAAATATAATCGAGCAGGTAAATTTACAGTCCATTATGGTTGAACTGGGAACTAACTAGCCAACTTGTAAAAAAGCAATAAGTCAGGGATTACTGCCAGATACCTTACAAAGAAGAAGTACACACAAAAAAAAGCATTCAGTTTACAACACAACCACTGGCCGCCTCTGTGCCCCCTTTGGATATCCATCCTTGGATCAGGAGCAGAGTTATTAGTCATGGTTTTATCCAATCAGCCATCCTTAATGCTTTTGCTACTGGGCATTACTCTGGAGAGGAAAGATTGTCTTTCATTGTCAGTTTGATTTCAAACTGGAGATTAGTCGTATTCTTTCAGTTGCTTGTGGCACAGACCTATGTGTATTTGTGTATGTGCGTGCTTCTGTGTGTCTAATAATGTTTGCATTTGGGCATACAAACATCTGTGTCGAAATTATTCACTTCGGGAAACCTTCATGAGCTCTTTTTGTGTTACATTCTGTACATATGAAGATTAATATCTGTCAGTCAAACTGTAGCGGTGGGTCATCTCACAGGCAAAAATCTGGTAGTGATTCAGAGACTCCCCAGAATTTCGCTATAATCATGCGTATTTTATATGTGAAATTGGAGACATTAATATTTAAAACCTGACCTTCATATAATTATAATTCACTTAATTTAGGATCATAAACAAAGAGTTATTCACCACTTAAATCACCATGATTATATACAGTCTACATATTTAAAAAAAAAAAAGGTTTATTACAGTAACGATTTTAGTTAACAACAGTGGGCTTGCTGGATAACAATCTGTGAACACAATTTTAGAGCAACATTATAATACATCCGGACTTTCTGTCTCTGAACTCTCTGAACTCGTGAGGACTCAGTTTCATATATTGAGACTGGGGATAGCTATTTAACATGTTTGAATCAATTTACAGCTGTTCTGAGGGTGTCTTCAAAGTCTCCAAAGACCTTTCTAAACATCTGGATTAAAAAATAATCCAGTGCAGTGAATGACAATAAGAGATTTCCCAAGATAAGCCCGTGTTTGTGAATCAAAACAAAGAGGGCAACACCATGGCTCAGACAGAAAGCAGAGTGGCAACATGGTAGATGGATTTTGCATTCATACAGCTAGAAGTGTCTGACATTTATGTAAGCATTATCAGAATAGCCAGAGAAACTGGTAGTTTCCAGTGTGAACTGAAACTATGCTAATGCAGAAAGGCACAGACTATGTGAGTTAATGTCTTTCTTTGGTGAAATCAGATACTGGAAGCTGGAAATAACAGTGTGACTGAACCAAAACAGCATGATTAAGGCCAGAGAGTACAAACAATAGGCTGAAAGATGCTATAAAGAGCTTCACAGTGGAGTAATAATTTAATATCAGAGTTCCCGAGAGAGACCAGTCTCTCAAGAAATAGAAAAATTAGATATGATTCAAATATTGATTATAGGCCTGCATGTGCGCGTGTTTGTGCAAGTGAGCTGAGTCCTTTAAGAATCTTTGTATTTGTTTATATAAACAGTTCTACAGCACATGTACTGTACAGGTATTTTTTAACTAATCTCCAAATGCAATTACAGCTGAGAAAATGGTTTGCTGATGCAGCTTTTATCGTGTTGTAGATGTGTACCTGTGTCTTTAAACTCTCATTTACACTGAGTTAGCCACTCCAATAAAAATGAAGAAGAGTCATCCTGGAAGTGAGAAAAGAAAGAAAATAAACAGGAAGAGGATAAAAAAAAAGTGAGACAGAGGTGAGTGGCGTAGATAATAATGATTAACACCAAATAACCAAACGCTGCACATCTGATCCTAAATGTGGGAGAGACTTGACTAAAGTATCTTACTGTGGCTTAACTCGACTTCTTTTGTGTATGCTGAAGTTTAACATCAATTAACTTAGACGGCAGAGCAGCCTATGTGCCCAGCTCTGCCGTCGGTGACATGACCCAGTAATATTATAACTGCGATGGGAGGCTGGTTGGAGGGGCCCACTGTGATTTTTGTTGAGGTCCCCAGCAGACTCTGGAGTCGCCACTGAGCTCATCCATCTAACTTGGATGTAGCAACTGTAAATCAATCAGTTGATCAACTGAGACTAATTGATAATCCGTTTATTCTTTCAGTCACTTTTCTAGGAAGAACTCTAGGTCCAGCATCCCAAAAATAAAGATTTCCCCCCCTGTTTTCTCTTTTTAATGGCTGAAAACAATTGTTTTCTGTCTTGTGATGTTAACAAATTACGTGGATATTTGTCCTTTGCTTTTACCAAATCAGAATGGAAAATGAAAATAATCGGCTGATTAATCAGTGATCGGAACGATCGTATCTGCTGTTTCTGACCAACTTTAAAAAGCGTCATCCGATAAAATCACCAACTCGATGTCAGTCAAAGCTCGGGCCTGCGGTCTGCTTTTTGAATGAATTTTTCCTTTAAACTCCCTCTTCTCTCTCCTTGAATCATCAAGGAGCATCACTCCTCACAAACGGAAAGAATAGACATCCAAACGCACGCACGCACTCACGTGGCCTCTCTCTGCGCATAATGATTCATCAACCACCGTTTGCTCATGAAACCGTGATTTCGGGTCCGATGAGTTCATTTACGGAGCTGGGTGGTTTGTCGTGGGCCCTCGGATGCCCCCACCCCCACCTCTCTCATCCCGCGTCTCGACGGACCAAACGCTGCTGCTGCAGCATCACCGGCAGCCTCCAAACTGCGTTTTCCCTGCCGCGATGGATCCCTGAGTAAACCGGCGAGCTGCTGTCAGAGAGACACCGCTGTAGCTGCTGTGGACAAGGACCGACACGCAATGACCGCAAAGAAATGGTGCCATAGGCTCCAACTAAGAGATAAAGAAAGACAATTTTATTTTTAGCGATGTTATAGGATCGCCTTGTTTACCTTCTCGACAGATAAGCAGCCGGGTGACTGTGATATTACGGCATGTAAGAGCTGGATAACTATTCCTGTGTGACCGACACCCTTCTGCCGCTGATTACAGTGAAATGAAAAAGGTAAGCTTGTTGACACGTTCAGGATTTACATCGGGCGTTGCGGGTTTCAGTGAAGAAAAAAAGAAACAACAAACAACAAAAAACCTGACAGCTCAAATGGGAGCTCATCAGGCTGCATTGTTGCATCGACAATTCCAGTCTTCTTGAGTTGAAATTGACGATTGATTTGGGTGTTTGGATTAGGTCGATTTTCACCTGTCGAAATACGAGTGTGTTTTTAGCGCAAAGAGCCCTGTAAGTAACTTGACATAAATCAATGTAGGTATTATGCCAGCAGCTTGATTTATTGTGAATGTAACAGTTATTCACCTCAGGATGCCTGGACTACCTGGCTTCAGCCTGCCAAAGCCAAAGTCGGTTTATCCTGTAAGATAGTGGTGCCTGAAATCTTTCTTTCCCCTTTTTAGTCTTATGCGCATGATTTGTGTTTGTCAAAGTTATCAAATCTTTGCTTTCATCATTCCTGCAGGGAGAAACAGCCACTGAATTCAGAGTTTGGATAGGGAAAAGCATGTCTTTTGAGAACAATTAGGTGAATCTCTGTTAGCTTTTAACTCAGATTTTGAATTAATCAGAACCATATATATATATATATATATATATATATATATATATATATATATATATATATATATATATATATATATATATATATATATATATATATATATATATATATATATATATATGGTGGCATTGCTTTTTCTTTTTTTCTCTTGATCTTTAATGAGTGGAAATAAAACCCCAAACTAGCAGCAAAAACTCAGGCTATCCTCGAGTTTCATCATTCTCGGTCCTAAAATATTGCAGTTTTTATTATCGAGTGTGTGAAAGACATATTTCTAAGGGGCCCTGTCCTCTGGAGGGAGCAGGAGCTGCCTGCTAAATTTTTTGTGTGGACAGAAACAAGCTCTCTTCTACTGTAAAGCTGCAGATGAGTCCGTGGGGGATGATCGATAGCCAGTTTGTATCAAGGCTCGTGTTTCAGCTGTCATTGTCGAACAGTGGTCTCTACAATTAAAAGCCCATTTTGTTAGTGAAAGACTGATTAATAATTCATCCGCAGCTCAATGGAACCACAAATCTGTGGATGGCACACTGAAGGATGCCTGTGGCTTCACAGTGGCTTCAATCTAGTGCTGTGCAGGCTGGAAGGTTTACACATCACTATATAGGCTGGATGGTAAATACACACTTTACTGTTTGCTGACTTTTAAATGTGCACTGGATTGTTTGCTCTAAGCAGAAAACTAAAAGCATACACACTCAGTGTTGAGCAGTACAAACAAAACATCTCTGGGTATCCAGTGTCAAACAGCTCTGTTGGTGGTGGACTGTAGCCTCTAACTGCGGTGTCAATGTCATATCTGCTGCCAGGGAGCCAACAGCCATGATGATACTGTACCACGGAGTTTGAAGGAAACCCAGCTGGCTCCGGTCCAGGATGGTGGGTGTTTTAAAAACCGGCTTAGTCAGGGCTACTGCAGGGAGTGATTAGAAAAGATAGCATACAGTATCACACACATCAGTGTGACGTCAACAGGACGCAGAGCATTAGAAGTATTTTCACACCAGGACCCGGACGAATCCAGAAACTGAGCCAGAGTTGCAGAATCCATCACACTGAACCCATTATGTGAATATTTAGAGAGCTGTCATGCAAACTATCCAGGCATTATTATTTTTTCTTAAATCTGAAACAATCTCAAAGATGAATATTTGTAGTATCTCCTAGTGAAAGAATGTATTTAAGTGCACGGAGTAGCGTGTAATCTTGAGTTCAACTTGTATGCTACATGAGTGCTTCCATTTTAAGTTATGTAACATTTCTACTCACCCACATTTCAGTACGAAACATTGTACTTTTTACTCCACTACATTTATTCACTGGTGGAGGAAGTGCTGAAATCTGTTACTCAAGTTAAAGGAGCAGGCTGGAGTGTAGAAATATACATCCCTATAACTAAAAGTACTGCAATTAAAATATATTTCAAGGTAAAAATGTAAAAAAAAAACCCAAATGGCTTTTTTTTTAAAGAATAACATAAAATAGTCATTGGTTTGATGCATAAATGGGTAAATATCACCTTAAAGGGGTTGTTCACTCCAAAATCAAACAGATATTTTTTCTGTCACCTGCAGTGGTTTTTCCCATCTATATTTTTCAACCTGTATCAGAGATATGTGCTATAGAAATGTTTGTATTTTCTTAAAAAAACACAATTTAAAAAAAAACAATCCACAAATCGTGGTGCGAGCAGTTTCCTGTAGGAACATTTTCCTTTCTGCTCTCTCCACTCTCCAGCCAACCAACTATCCAGAAGGAAGCCGTTCACCCGTGATCACAGACTTGTACTCGAGACAGTGTGACAAGATACAAATATTAATGGCGTTTATTTATTCTGAGCTGTATTGTTTGCCAGCATGGCTTGTGTTTTAATACGGTAATCTGATAAATGTAGTGGAACAAAAAAGTATCTGGTCATTCAGGTCAGCTTTCACAATAAAGCCCCGAACAGTAGATGTAGAGATACTAATGAGTACTTCCTTAGTTAATAAAGGTAAAGACCAATACACCAAACCAAAACAGTCCAGTACAAACAATAAAAGCTGGGCCTAACTGCATTTAACAGACACAAAGCAACATTTTTTTTATCTCTGTTTTGGTCTCTAGCAGTTTAAACATCGAGCAATTAACCTGCTAAATGTTCAGCCAGCTAGTCGCTAATCATCAGTTTTCTATTGCAGAAGAAATAATGTTAAATAATCTTTTAACCTGAAAATAGTTGTCTGCTGTTGCTGAAAGTGTCTGGGAGTAAGAGAGGTGGGAGTAAATCAAAAATGAAGTTGTGGACAGGGAGCTTCACCTCACTGTAGAGCTACATAAAACAGTGGGAGCCTGGAAGCAAATGGAGCCGATAATTCTCTCCAGTCTCTTTTGCTTACAGTTCATAAGGTTTCCTGAAGTATGACTGGCCGTGCTGGTCATTACCTGTATCATCAGAAGAGACAGAAATATCATATAGCATTGGCCTAAAAAGCATTTCAATGCACAAGCAAAACAACGTTTTCTTATTCTGTCTCCTTTGTTATTCATTTGGCTGGATTTCCTCCTCTCTCATCTCACTCTAGATTATCAGCTGTATGTGGTGGGAGTAAGGTCAGGTGACAGAAACAACAAGTTAAATACAGTATAGCAGCTTCACCAGCCTTTATGTCGCACTGTTATATTGACTGATGTAGTACTATAACTGACAGCAATATAGTTTGCTGAATTTAATATGTCTGTTGTTATTAAAACTACTGTTTGAGGTAGCCTATTGATGCTATTTGTTCCACATTTGTAATGTCAGTAAAGGCAAACCTGTAAAGGGAAAATGCACTCACTGGACCTGAATTCTAGAAATGGATGAATTTGGAGTTTAGATACAGAAATGGACTACATTTAGACTGTTTTAAACTATATAAACAAGACAATCTTAGTGAAAAGTTACTTATCTGTTCGCTGTAACCTCATCAAAGTGAAGTTACTGAGAGACTTTTTAAAAATTTTGTTTACTTGATCCATTTCAACATGGCAACCTATACCAAGTGCAGTCATAAAGTTAAATCACTCCACCAGACAGCTATACCTGATTTACATTTGGCTTATGTTTACTCCAGGATGTTTTCTTATTCACATCTGGACTGTTTTGAACACAGCTGCTATTTTTAGATTGCTCAGAAGAGGTCCCATTCTGTCCCCTTGCACTTTTGTGAGCTTCTCCGGTGTGTCAAATTGATGATTGTTCAGTTTGAGTAACAGAATGAAGTCTCGTGGAAGCAAATCTGCTAAACAGCGAGTGAAGATTGTATTTAGCAGCTTCATATTTTGTTGGGGTTTGTTGAGGTAGCTCAAGTTTGGTTTGGTTTTTTTTGGCTGCTCTTGTGCATGCTGCGGAACTGAACACATGGCATCATATATTTTTAACATAAAAATTTATATGGGCGTCATCGTAGATGGCATGATATATGACAACCCATAGTTTGGACCCAGCTCTTATCACCAGCGATGATCCTCAGCATGTGGGACCAGTTAGAAACACAAGCTGATCTTTTGCCCTTGTACAAGTTTGAGGTCCACAATGAAAGTGGCTAGAATGGAAATTCTCTCCTTGGAAATCTTTGCTTATACTATTTAGTAAAAAGGCAGGGATTCATGAGATCTTCAAGGTGAATTCTGTGTGAAGTCTGTATGTTCTCCCCGGACCTACTTGGGCTCTCTCCCAGTACTCTGGCTTCCTCCCACATTCCCAAGGCATGCATGTTAGTTTAACTGATAATTAATTGGCTGTAGGTGTGACTGTGTGTGAATAGTTGTCTGTCTCTCTGTGTTAGCCCAGCAATTGACTGTCAACTTGTCCAAAACGTACCCCACCTCTCACCTAAAGGTAGCTGGGATACACTCCAGGCCCCCTCTGTGATCCTAAACTGGATCAGCAGTTAAGATAATGGAGTTTTTGTTAACATTTTGATGGGTAAAAATCAGTCAGACTGATGGATGAAAATCATTTGATTGAATATAACTTGAGTACAAAAAAAAATCCTCATTGAAAAAAAACTCGCAAAAAACAGACATGGATAAAATAAGAATTCAAAAATGTTCTTAAATGAGACCCGTTGTGTTTGCTGTCTGACCGGGAGAAGAAATCCCATACAGTATTTCAAGCTGTTGTTTCTTTGTATTTACCATAGCAACAAGCCACCGGTGTAACTTCGGTTCATGCAGAAGAATGGCGCTCTCAAGCCAGCCATGTGTACAGTTCCTTCTTATCATTGATGAAGTGTCTTAGTGCTCCATCTGTTCAGCTATTGTCTCATCATCACCCTCTTAAATTTTTTGAGAAAGACGGCTCAAATTAAGAGCAAAGATGGCGTGATTTCAGCTCCGAGGAGGTGCGCTCATCTCATTCTGTACGTCCGAAACAGAGAGAGATTTTATGACCTTGGTAATGCTTCTCTCGGTCCATCTCACACAGGAGCCGATGAAGCGGCTGAAGGTGATTAAAGTCTGCCTCCATTGATGGTCCTCTGTGCTGCTGAGTCAGTGACCTTTCCTGCCATCGGGTCACTGTGCTCAAATAGCTCCTCTGCTTTCCTCTCCCTGTCTCCTACCCTCTTATCCCTCTTATCCTGTTCGCTTCCTTTGTGCCCTCTTCTGTTTAGCGGCTTGTTTCACGCAGCAAAAACAACCCCCAAGGACAAATCAAATGAAATGATAAACATTCCGCTACATCGCACCAAAAAAGCTCTCTTTCCTCGGCATACTTCAACTGTCTTTCAGCGTTCATCAAATTCAAGTTGAAACATCTCATACTTTCCACTTCTTGCGAGCCCCAAAATAGAAATAACCGTTTTACAGTATGCCCCTGACAAGTGTCTTGTTATCTTCCTGCATGTGTCATTTTACAATAAGTCCCTGCCTGGGCTGCGTCGCTGAATGGATCCTCTGACACAAATTTGCATGTTATGCTTAACGTTTTTCACCAGGGACAATTTATCAGAATGCAGCAATTAAGGAGTCTGTGTCCCCTGGTGATTAATTATGTCTCATGTGTCCACAGCAGAGACAATCCCAGGAACAGTTGTTTGTTCAGGCCAATGTGTGTGCATTTTATTTTTTAATTTTTTATGTGAAAAACAGTTTTCTTGGTGTTGAACAAACATTTGCTTTGCTTTTTCCTGCACGACCAGTTTGCAGCTGGATCCAAATAAAAGCTAACAGACAAGGACAATTGACAAACCGTGATCGAGAGACGTCTTCTGTGTGAAAGGTAGAAGCAATACTGTAGGAGACAGAGAACAGGAATAATGCAGGGTGACATTCAAAGCTCAGGGATATTTTGTTTTGGAACTACAAAGAGAATTTCTTCATTCTTCGCTTGCATTTCTGGGGCAGCTCTCGATGATTGTGTCTGTGGGTGGTTTTGTGTATGTAAAAATACTTTTTTTGGATGAGGACTGAGCTCACGGGTATTCATTGTAATATCCACTGCCCTTGAATCAGAAGTCAGCTTTAATTACTTCTTTGTAAACATAAGAAAACTGGTGTTCAAAACAGATTTTGCCTTTTGGAAACCTGCTACCCTCCAGCAGGTCCAAACCAAATGCATAAATTCACTTACATATTCCAGAGAACAGTGGGATAACAAATGCTCATCATGCTCTAATGTGTTGCTGGACAACATTGTGGTAAACAAACACAAGCATGCAGAAAAAGTGTTAGTTGCATTATCCGGGGAAAGATCCACTCCTACCTTAAAATGCCTGCAGCAAGATTTGTTTGCTTTAAAGCCAGTGTTAAATTGATAGAACTATTATTAACTTGCTTTACTAGTATACAATTGTTTGGGCCTTGATATTCATTTTACTGCAAAACAGTGGACAGACAGTGAGCTTAATAGGGATCCAGAGAGCAGATCTAAGCCCTCTGCAGATTAACACTATGGGTTGCCTGCCTTCTGGCTCTTGCCGCCAATTACATTCACTCAAACCGAGACCTGACCCCGGGTGCGTGCTTGTGTCACAGTCTTGGCCCCCGGCACCATATGGACATGGCATTGCATGTTATCACGTGTGTTGCTAGCACTGCATCTCATCACCTAAACACAAGATTATTTTGACCTTTTGGCATGCATGGCTTCCCCTGATTTCATGCATGCAGCATCAGGGTCCGAGTGTGAATAGAGATAATTAACACTTCTGACCAGGACTGATCTCTGCAGCATCTTTTTAAAACGTAACAATTAAGAATGCTTGCTGAAATAAATACTCGACTGGACTCTAATTTATTCAACGAGATACTAGAGATGAAAAATTCATTACTGACGCCAAGCTGCAACTGTTTTGTTTATGGTCTATTAGTGATAAGAAGAAAAATGGAGCCTCTATTCTTTGTGAAATTTAGACATCAAATCACCTATTCTGCAGCAAAGTTTTGCTTAAGTTAGAATCATTTAGTCCTGGTGAATGTGGTGACACTTATGGTGACAGCAAACACTTACCCCCGAGAGCACACTGGGTGCATGTCTGTGTTGTCACGTCTCAGACGAGGTTCGTTCCGTTCTTTGCACGATTTCAAATTACACTTGGAGCGTTTCAGAAGCGTTTGGTCTGTAGGAGATTGTTTGTGCTGTTTCTGTTCTGACATCCTGCTCTCCTCATCTGCTGTTTGGGCAAAAATACAAAAGAAGGAAAGCATTTGTGTCAATGCAACCAAATAAGCATACAGTACATTGTTTAAGCGCAGAAGTCGGTCATAAAATAATTTCAAACATGATCAGGTTTGCAGATGATTTGCATGCACACAGTACAGTTTTTTTTTCCACACAACAGCTGAAGACAGTGAAACCAGTTGGAGGTGTGCAGCCTCTTGCCTGCAGCTTTTCTAGCAGCTCATTGTGGCTGTCCATTCTGTTTCATGACACTCTTTCGAAAATTAGAGTGTATCGATTCATGGACTAATGCCACAAATGATTGTTGTCTTGTTTCGTACATACACTTCTGGCAAATGATCACGGTCACCCTGTTTTTGACAGCTGAGTGCTTTTTAATGTGATCCAGGAACAGTTTTTGGTCCACCGCACAATGCATGACGTAAAGAGAGGCTAACTAATAAGGCTGTTATCAGGGAGATTTAATTCTGCTAGATGACATGTAGATATTATTAAGTTTCCCTTTGTTTAGGTAGGTTATCTTGTTGTAGTGCTGGGAGGGATCATAGACTGCTGCTACTGTGCCAGTCAAAGCTGCTATACAAAGGTTGCATCCAGTTGATAGTGAATATTTACATTCTCTTTCTGTAATTATTACCGTTAGAAAACAAATGGTAAGGTTAAGGCACCTTAAAAAAGCCATTTATTTCCACCTGTTTTTGTATCTGATTTTATATATTGTTGAAAAAATTATTTTAAGATTTTAAGAAGTTCAAAGTGAATGAGCTTAACTGTAGATGTGTCTACCTTCCAAAAACGATTTGGACTTCCAAAACTAGCATAGAGCTAGTTCCACTGGGTTTGTATTTGGATCATTTTGAAATATTTCCAAGTATATATTTTTATAAAGTTATCATGTATAAGAACGGCATGTAAACTTTAGTCTACTACATAAAAGTCAAACATGTTACACACCAAACCAACATTCCAACCTCCTGCACTGTTACTGAAAGCAAATACTGCATGTTGACCGTAGAGCATATACTCTTAATTTTGGCCATTAAACATAAGAAAAACATTGTTTTTCCCTCTAAACTGGACCAAATAAATTAAAAAAACAAAACTTCTTTATGCTCTTGTAATTAGCCATTCCCACCCACACGAATCAGGACAGATTGTTATGGTGTTTAAACAAAATCGAGGTCTTTCTGTGTTCAAAACACTCTTATTATTAGGTTTGTAATTGTATAATTCTGTTTCTCAAGGAGCTCGTCGACCTTTAATATGTTAATATGTCTCCGCTGCAAAGGCAGTCAACAATATCCAAATGGTATTAAATTATTTACCCCCCCAAAAAACACTGGCACATATAAGAGTTTCACATGGAGGCTGCGCACAATGTGCGTTTCCCACACCATGACTGTACAAAGGCTGCATCAAGCCAGACAGAAAACATTACATCATTCCAAGTAATATTTTCTGTCCACATAAGTGGTAATGTGTGCACTTTCACTGGCACACACGTTCTCATTTAGGCAAAGGATTTCAGGAAGGAATACTGTAGCCTTTTGTGTGATGCAGATTAAACTAAGCTCAAGTTGGAGACTGGGAAATCACACCGTGGCTTTGCTTTGGCTTAATCCTGCCTGTGCATGGTGTCAAGATTTTGAATAATAACGTTAAGTCACTCCCACAGCTTGAGATATAACAGAAAAGTTAGAAAACTGTAGCCATATCAGAACTCAAAGTGCAAAGCAGTCAACAATTAAGCATGTGACAACCGTGTCAGCTGGAAATCACATTACAGACTTCTGATAATTTGTTAAGCCAAAAAAGTTTTAGTGGAACGTTCCTACCAACCAAATAATGCATAGACGCAATGTTTTAGCTTCATGTGCAAGTCGTAGCTGGATGATGGTCGATATAACGTGCAGAACTGGGGCGACAACACTGTTGTTTTCATTGTGAGTTCCATAAGTGTTCAGTTTAGGCAACAATCAATGATAGGTTTGATAATTTATGATAATCTTTTTAAAAATGTAACATCTTTACATCTACTGTCAAATATGGAAAAGAAATAGTAAAAACTTATATGTGATTACTCATGAAAGTAATATCGATATCGAAGGGAAAAGGTATATGGCGTTAAACGTGCTGTGTACATGGTTGATGTGAACATGTTGTGACTTCAGACTTACTCAGGTCCTATATGCTAGTTACTGGTATTCATAATTTGTCCATGTTCTTTACTTTAGACTACATGGGATTTTTTGTACCCGTAGTAAAGCATTGACTTTCAGAAACCTGTATTTTCCTACCACAGGGCTGGTTCATCAGAGCCTTTCTGCTGAAAACAGCTGCCTGTTGTGGCTGAGAAATGATGTAATGTGAGCAGAGATGGTGAAATGAAAACAAATGAGTTAGAGGATATAAAGCTCCGCAGAGAAACTTTATTTGTACATTTGTCATTGTAAGCTAGCACTTCAGTGATTATGAACATAATGAGGAAATGTGTCTCTACTTATTTTGATGAAAATTAACCAGCTGGCTTTAGGCTGCTCTAAATACATTTCTTTTACAAATTAGTCATATAATATATCACTTTCATTTAGTTAAACGACATGAAAAATCCCTTTTAATTGTTTTCGTGCATTTACTTACTGTAGCAGGTTTCTGTGTGTCTGGCTGCACTTCGTTTACTACTTTCAAAACTTACACCTACTTTGGGTCTGGAGAGACGTAAACGCACCCGCACTGCCCGTTTGCTGTCAAGGCCGCAAAGAGTCAAGAACAACATTCAACCTTGTGACATTACACACCTGCATCCCCTCAACCCACACATGCACACACACTCACGCAAACTTTGACTGTAGCTGGAAGGAGTGATTGTGCGCTGTGTCATCCTCAGCAGTGAGGCAATTTGAAGCCTGTCTCCCTTTTTCACAGATAGATGCAACACGTCTCCCAGGATTGCTGAATACAAACACACTTCTGATCACTCATCCTCACTATAACCTTGAAGCTAAACAGAAGGGTTTATCACATGACACGAGGTGTGCTACTACATTTTTGCTGTATTAGAGCTCTGCTACATTGAATCCTGCTGTTGTCCTGAATCCTGCAAGTGTATTTATCCCACCTATGTACCAAGTTACAACGCTGCCAGTACCAAACCTATATAAATAGAAGCAGCATTTTCCCAGGTCTACCAACGAATGGCAGCCTGAAAGTGTTTAAGTGTATTATTAGTGTATTCCATCCTTTCTTAATTTTTAAAGGGTATAAATCCTCCTAAACTAAGCTGATACCATATCTAGTGTTCCCTGTTTTATCTTAGAACTGCAAGAGATTTGCATGACAATGTGGTCACGTCTTCACACTATTAAACTTAACAAGAGCATTAGCGCATGTGACAGCTGCCCTCGTTTCTCTGCGTCAGTTTGATGTCTATATATTATTTATCGTGCATTCATGGACATTCGCACTCATTGCGCAAAGTGGAGCTTGCAGCACTCCAAGTCACACGAATAATTGTTAAAACACAGTTATGTGGGATCTTGTCATAATAGCGGTACATATTCATTATGTCATGACCATCTGTTCATATAGAGAGTATAGCGCAATATGTACTAGATAAGTATTGGAGCAAACATATTTGAGTAGCAGCCTATCAATTGATTATCGTGGGCTAATGGACGGCAGTGATGTGTTTTCACTAATTTCATTGGATTTAGGGAGAAAATGTGTGATGTCATAGAGACACTTGTGTTGCTCTGTCACTGCGGCAGGATTAACAACACAGGCAACGAACTGACTTCTGCAGTTCCTCTGCTGTCTTGTGTTTGTGCATATTTAAAACTCACAGTCGCCACAGCAGGCTGTCTGAATTGCTTATGTTTCTTGAACATGGCTTGACCTCTTGTTTCACTTTTATCCTTGTATGTGGGGCGTCAACTGATGGACAGGTCACCCTGAGCTCGATGTTTTAAATCCCTGTCGTGCTAACTGTAAAACACCAGGAACAGCAGAACAGCAGCAGGGAGGCAGCTGTGCCTTGAGACTGCCAGGTAATGGGGCAGCAAGAGGCTCCTGAGCCTCACAGGAGGCTAGAGGGCAAATCCTGGATGACTTGGAGATATATGGCAGAATCAGTCTTTCCCATGGGGATCCCGTCTGGAAGCACGACTGTGATGTAGGTCTTGGATAAAGGAGTTGTCTCAGACCTCCTCTTGAATTCTGCACATCTCTGTAGCTTAAACTTACAGAACTGACAGCTGAGCATTAGGAAGTGACTAATGTCAGAACCCGGATTTGCCACCTGCTTGGAGAACATCTGTCTGTCATCACAAGGCGATCTCACTCCATTAATCTATTGGATATGCTAATGAATTTCTTGTGGAGAGTTGCAAGGATTCCCAAAGGTCACTGTGTACTCTTATGCATTGCCTTTCCCTTCCATGCAATGCTCCATCCTTTAGCTTCATTTGTATATCACATAGAAGTACACAGTAGCAGTAAGCAACCCTGGCTCCTGCTGTCCTTAGACATTGTTTGTTGATGTCATGGAAGCATTTTGTTAATTTTTCAATTAGCCCTTTGTATTTCTGATCATTTGTAGCATTTGTGAGTAAAAATCTATCTAACTATATCTATATCTGCATATAGATATTTATATGTAGATATCTGTGGTTGTAAACAATGACTGATGCAGGGAATAGGAAGTCTTGAACCACATATCCTTTATTTGCCACAAAGATATCCTGACTATAACAGAAGCCTTGAAAAAACAGCAGATGGGATCCCAGATAGCTACAACTTTTTGCCTCATGCTTTACTTGAGTAAACTCAGCTGTGACCAACAAAAAGGTCCAAATGAGATTTGGCACATTTGGCCTAGCATCAGTTGCTGTAGGTAGGTCAGCAATAGCTGAAACAAAAAAATAGTAGAAAGTGTCTGGAGCATTGCTAAAGAGTCTGGATGTCTGACTTTTAAGTGTTTTCTTCTTTCTCTGTTGCTTTTGTTTTGTTTAAAACCCCTCCCTGATCACCTGAACCAAATGCCAAATATCTCCATTGGTGTGTTTTCTTTGTTGACAAACAGCACCTTGTCTTCTTGGTGCCACTCTACATATTGTCACTACAGTCCAATATATTTAACGATAACATTTTAATTCCATTCAGTTCAATATGATTTATACAGCGCCAAATCACAACAACAGTCACCGCAAGGTGCTTAATGTGGTAAGGTAAAGATCCTACAATTATGCAGAGAAACCAAAACAATCAGATGAGCCACTATGAGCAAGCACTTTGGTGACAGTGGGAAAGAAAAAAATCCCTTTTAACAGGAAGAAACCTTCGTCAGAACCAGGCTCAGGGAGGCCTGTCATCTGCTGCGACCGGTTGGGGGTGAGAGGAGGGAGACAGGATGAAAGACATGCTGTGGAAGAGAGCCAGAGATTAATAATAACTAATGATCAAATGCAGAGTGGTGTATACACACATGGTGAGGGAAGAGGTCCATCCATCCAATTTCTTATGACCAGGAGGGTGAAGCCTATCAAGTTTATAGTTAACTAAACCTAAATTGCGCCTCATTTTTGTTGTTCAATGTTTCATTGCTACAATGACAATAAAGATTCTGAATCTTGCTATGAGGCCACAGTGCCAATCACTGCATGATCATGCTGAAATGGTAAATGGACTCAGAAAGCTCCTTTCTACTTAATTTGAGTACTTAAAGCGCTTTCTACTACAAGTCTCATTCACCCAATTACACCCACACACAGCACATAAATATAAATATTTTACCATTTTTATATATTAGCCGTTTTTAAACTCCAAAATCACATTTCATGCAGTAGAATGCAAGATATTAAGTTCATTTGAGACACACAGTTTATACAATTTATAAACAATCGGTTCCTTTGCATAGCTGTACTAGTGCTTTTGGAGCCTGATCTCAGTACATGTGCTTCAGCGTTTGACAAAGAAGATTTTTAATACATCAAATAAGCCATGACGTTAACTGAATTCTGACTTTGTTTGTCTTGTTTGTTGTGCTGTAGAAGCAACGACAGTTCATCTCTATATCAAATCCAGCTTGTTTGACAAAAAGGAAATATGGAAATTTAACTTCAGCAGTCAGTAATGAGATTTTAAAAATGTAAAGCTGAACAATGTAATATAGCAAACAGTCTGTTCTCAGTCTGCTGTTCTTAAACTAATTAACCAACAGTGGTTGCTGTTTCCACTGTGAGATCAATGCTTGGTCCTTGTTGGGGCTGTTGTGAGCAGTAGTGTGTCAAAATGTTTCAAAGGTTGAGAGGTTTGAGGTGGAGAAGAGAGAGCAAGTAACTTTCTTCTTTAAATGGTGGAGAGAAGGTTTTTTTCAAATGCTCTCTGGAAGCTGTGTGATTGTTTCTGCCTGATCCTCCTGCATACGCTTGGTCACTGCGCTGTGTAGAGTCTCATTAGTATGGATGTCAGCGCCTCTCCTTCAGCTGAACCTGCCATGCCACTACAGTAGTAGAGCTGCCTGCCTGCCTGCCGCATTGTCCCTGGATGGCCGATGTGAGGCTGCCAGCTCTGTCTCCTCCCAAGGATGACTGAAATGTGGGCGAGCGTCAGAAGCTGAATGTCATGATTCAATCAAAGGCGATGTCTGTGCCTGGATGTACAGAACAGGAATTCATGTTTCATATGGCTGTATAAAGAGAAGGGTACATATAAGAAGGCACTATCATTGCAATAAGCCTGCTTAAGAACAAAAAATTACAGCTGAGGTAAGACTGGGGAAATGGCTGTTTGGTGATAGTGATTCAGTCTACAGAGCTTCTGTATTTAGGTTGTACTGCAAGCATCAAGCAGCCCATCAAGTATTCATCTCTGGATTTAGGCTGTGGTGGCAGTTTCTGTAGCTTGGTGTGATACCTGACTAACTTGATTTTGTTGTGATCAGGGATTTGTTCTTCTAGTCAATAAAAATATTCCTTTATGAGCCTGACTGTATGATTGGGCTTCTTATCATGCTGCAGAATAAATTTGGGGCTGATTAGAGGCATTACTGAATATACTGGTTAAAACATTTAAAGTGTCCAAAAGCTTTGCACAGCACTGTATTTGTAGCAGTTATTTCATTTTTCTTGGAAAAGGTTTCAGATCGTCTTGGATTTACGTAGTTGACAGCCTGGCTTATTGTTTATTTACTTTGACACTTCTGGCTGTAGCTCTTTCGTCTTGTGTAGCGAAATCACAGGTGGTGATGTTCAGTACAGGCCAAGGACAGAACTGACATTGAGGGGAAAAACATATGACACTTCCAATATCTTTCTTGAAACAAAACAGATGTTTGTGAGTCAGGGTAAGCTTTTGGATGTAGGAAATGTGTGAAACTGAGACTTCTGCAGCACAAGCAAAGAAGAATCAAATGAGCCAAGAAAATATAAAACCAGAGATCACAGATTTAAAAGGTACCAGGGTAAGATGAGCAATGGTAAGACAGAGAATATCTACAGAAATGTGGAAAGTGCCCCACGTGACATTAAGCCAGGACGAAGCAGCTGTGCACAAAGGTGAGGTTCTCCCTTGTCTTTACAAAAGCTGCTGCAGGCTGCGAGGAAAGTTTACCCACGACTCAAATGGGAAGTTAGACTAAACACAAACATGAATATTTGGGAAATACACTAATTCCTCTTTAAGTGTCATAATGAGAGAAAGAAGCGCTACATACGTTACTCATGCCTATATGTTAAATATGAAGCTACAGCCACTAGATAGGTTAGCTCAGCTTAGCCCAGTGGTGTCCAAACCCAGGCCAGTGTCGAGGGCCAGTGTTCTGCAGGTTTTAGCTGTGTCCTTGATCCATCACAGCTGATTTAAATGGTTCTCCAGAGGCCTGGTAATAAACTAATCTTATGATTCAGGTGTGTAGACCCAGGGTGAGATCTAAAACCTGCAGGACACCGGCCCTCGAGGCCTGGAGTTGGCCAAGCCTGGCTTAGCCTATCTTTGCATAAAAACTGGAAAACGGAGGAAATAGCCAACAGTGCAGGTAACTGACTGATTTTATGGGTTTTTCATGTTTCATTAGCTGTTGCTTGTTTGTTACTGTGTAACTAGCTGTCACTTTTTAAATTGTTCTACTTTTGTTAAGACTTTTTATTATAGGCTATCTAGCCATTTTGACTGACAGATGGGTACTAGTAAAGAGCAGTAGATGCTCTGTAGCTGTTTGCAAGGCCTCGCTTCAGCTAATTCAACTCACAGAACTGCACCTCTCTCATACTTACAACTACCACAGCTTGCTGTGTGGTTAGTTGCACTAACAGAATGTCCAGGAAGTCAGTTTGGGTGACAGGTATTCTAGTTCAATTACTTAACTAATAAATTAGCAGTCCATCTGTGTTCTGCCTTGCATGCATAAAGTCTGGGGAAGCTAGCTTTAAATCATGACTTAGGACTCCTCATCTAATATGGTTAATTCTGGGCCCCAAGAAATCAAGATACCAAAATCAAGGCTTTGAAATTAGTTTTCACAAACCACTGGGATGTCACAGTGACTGTGTTCGTCTTTTACATAGGCTACAGTACATGCTTGAAAGCCTCCAAAGGACTTGAGCCTTGACTTGGGCTTCATGACCAAAACTTTAGCACTATCTCACAGAAAACTCAGCCTCAACCTGCTGGGCTTTTAAGTCTTTTACATTTTCTTGTCCCAGTGTTCAAACCATTAAATCCAAGTGATGTTTATACTGATAATGAATGAAGGAAGGAATGACTGCATAAGTGTAAAACAACTACCCAAGAGATGTTTATGTATTCCTTCTCTGTGCACCCATGGCCATTGTCCTATGTTCCACCTCAAGGCCAGAGGATAAATTCTCCTCCTCTCACTTCGCGCTGCTTCGTCATCACTCCTGGCCTTCAGTCAATCGGTGTGACAATGAGATGAAACTGCACTGCCTTCACAAAGTCACCTGATTATACAATATTCTGTTTTTAGCCTTCACAGCGTCACCTCATCTATTCACATACCGCCGTGCTTCAAAACGCTTCCAGGAACCAGAGATGAAACTTTTTATTATTAGAGCTGTACTTTGAGGTCCATTGATGTAGCCTAATATTACATAAATTGGTTGACAATGCTGGGCTTTGTTGAGCTGTGATTGCACCGGGGTCCTGCTGCGTGTGCTTTGCCATTTCCCACTAAATCTAACTTTTAAGACGTTGCATTTCAGTCGTCATGGTTTCTTAGCTTCCCCTCGCACCTGCTCTATGCAATGCACGCCACAGGAGTGAGAGTTTTTCCAGGCATGACTCAGAGACAGTGACACCCCCGCCCATAACACTTTTCCTCCTCATGTGCTCACAGTAAGACATATTGACATGTTGTCTCAGTCTTTTTGATAATGCATTTGGTCCTGCTAGATAAGAGGCCCATACATCAAGCTGTCACAGGTCTGTCGAGCAGCAGCCTCACCTCATCACTTATATTCTCTCTTTCATTCTGTACACTTTGACTGCGGTACACTCCCACACATTTCTGTTTACCTACTTTTATTTTTCACTCTTTTCTGGGAGCTTTTAATTCTAAAATAACCTTTTCTATAATTTCTTTCTTCATTGTGCCTTCATTAGTAGCCATTCCTTTCTTTTAAAGGGACAGTTCAGCTCAGAGTAAAATCCACATATTTTTCCTCTGGCCTGTAGTGCTAGTAATCCATCTCGATTGCTTTGGTGTGAGCTGCCCAGATCTGGAGATATTGGCTGTAGAAATGTCTTCCTTTTCTTGAGTGTAATCGAACCAGATGGTGAGATGGTATTTTGATTGTGGTGCTTCAAGTGCAAAAAAAAAAAAAATGAAAAGAAAATTGTTGAAAAAAAGAAAAAAAAAGTCTCTTTCCAATAAAGATGACCCAGTTTCTTCAGATAAATAAATAAATCAATTTAGAGATTTTAGAGATTAACATGTGTGCAGGAAATACTTTCTTTTGCCTATATCCACCAGACTAAAGAAGATTGGAGCTAGTTTTTAGATGAACTGGCCCTTTAACTGTCCTGCATTTCTGACACCAAGAGCATTTGAATTGGGCTCCTTGACTCCTTCCCTCCTCCTTCATTTCATGGCAAGTATAAATGTGAGTTTTGACAAACAAAAAAGTAACGCCTCACTTGAAAGCAAGAAGAGTGGGAAAAAGTAAACAGCTGATGGAAAATGTATTTAAAAATTAGGAAGGCTTGGGTTTGAAATTAGAGGAATGACCAGCTCCTGAGGGTAAACAGGGCAGAACAGGCTCATTTATCACAAAGCGAAGCCTTAAAGGCAGAACTTAGCCGAACAGGTGAGAGGAAATGTCAGTGAAACCGATGGCGGCTGAGATATATGCAGGAGCTCGTTGGTGGTGTTAGCAATTAATTTTTTGTTCATATACTTGACAGTCATTCATCGATTTAAATTATGCTGCCAATCTTGTTGCTGATGAGAATCAACATGGTGAAAGGCACACATCAATCTCTTTTGCTAAACCCAACCAGTGAATGTCCAGTAACGAGCCGCTCCTCATTCTCTCAGCACCAAATAGACCCATTTGTCCCGGTGCTGAGTCTGGTGACCCAGTGTTTGTGTTTTTGATTTGATATTGTTTGATTATCGTTATTCATGGTTTTGGTTATCTTTATTTCTTAGTGATCTTAGTTTTTCCTCCCTCAGTGTTTATCTTAGCCTGTGTATAGTCTCTGTTCCCGCGTCTACTCTGTGCCTTTCCTGTGTTCCACATTTTATGTCTAGTCACCCTTGTCTCTATGTTCCCTATGTCTCCCCAGTCACTTGCTAAGCTTGCATGTCTGGAGTCTGAGTTTCGATCTGTGTGTTTCCTGTTTTATTTTGATAGATCCGTTGGGTCGTACATCCTGCCTGCCACAGCACAAACCACGACACCACTTCCATTTTGTCAAGCTCGTTCCTTTCTCAGTGAAGTGTTCATATTGTCCTTGGTCTCTGTGCAGCTCTTGCTCCCAACTTTACAGATATAGATTGCTGGCCAGGATCCCTTGGCATCACATATTAATGTGCTGGGTACTTTTATGCATAATTTGTCAAGGTGCAGGACGGAGGCTGTAAATGAGTGTAATGTACAGTACCAGTCAAAAGTTTGGACACACCCTCTCATTTAATGTTTTTTCTTTATTTTCATGACGATTTACATTGTAGATTCTCACTGAAGCCAAACTTCAGCTGTCAAACAGGTGGCATTATTTTAAACTCCTGAATACTTTGGTATGCAGAGTTCATGGCTGACTCAGGCACTGCCAGGAACCCTATTCCTCTGCCTTCAAAACAAGCCCATTACTCCTCCACTGACATTTGGTTTGCTGTGTTTGGTTTTCCACTATAGAAAGAAAACCAAATGTCCTTTGGTTACAGAAGTCTTGTCTTTTATTCAGAAACAGCTTTGCACGCCTAAACTGCGCTGCCATGTTCTGCCGTGAACTTTAACATTTAACGTGCTAACTCAGGCCTGTACACTGTGAGATGTAACTCTTTGGTTTTCTGCAGTTTCTTTGCGCATTGCACGATCATGTGTTGAATTTGCAGGGACATTCACTCCTGGGAAGATTTGCAACTTTCCTGAATGTTTTTCACTTATGATGCAATGGACGACCTCAGATTCTTTGACCTTATAACCATTCCCAGACTGATGTGCAGCATTAATTGCTCTTCTAAGATCATTCCTGATGTCTTTTCTCTGTGGCATCGTGTTAACACACCAATGAATGCTCCAGACCATCAACCTGCTAAAACGTCTGCTTTTATAGAGGTGTTCACTCTTTGTGGTGATCGGTTAAGCATGTACATCTAATTGGCAGCACTGTGTCTGTTACTTACCCTTTAATTTCTATGGAATGGTGTACTCGGTTTTTCAAAAGACAGCATAAATGTGCAGTGAAAACTTTCTTTTTCACGTGTCTGTAGTTATCATTAAAATGTTTGTTTTCTTGCTGTAAATGAGAAACAAATCTTTGATTTGTTCAGTGTTTCAGAGGATGACACCTCTGCCACTGTTGGCACTGTCAGTTTCTGTAAATCTCCTTGAAGCTGCACCTTGATTTAGCTCTTGTAAGCCTTTTACTTTAATAGGCCACACGTTGGAAAAACGCACATGTGAATAAACTCTCCAGAACTGATAACAGTTGTTTCTGTAGCTATTTTTATTTTATTTTAGGGCGAATCCTCTATTGATTGGGCCTTTCTTGTTCTGAGATCAAGGCCTTTCCTCCAGCTCAAAATGTGGTCAGGATTTTCATTCAACATTTCAAAGTGTTCTCAGGGCACTCTGGCACCAAAAATGCTGATCCCTGGTTCTGAGTGATGTATCCTTGAACAAAACAACTGTACTTTTGCATTATTTATGTGCTTGGTGTTTGGTATGCTAATAGTGAACATTATTTTATTCCTCCAATGACATATAGCTGCTCTCATCCTGGTGGTACACAGCCCCAGCTGACCAAGACCATCAGCGACGCTGTCAACGGAGGAAGGGCAGCTCCTTTCCTGTGCTGCTAGTGAAACTTTTGGTTGCAATTTAACTAAAACACCAGAAGTCACCTTGTAAAGACAGTTTTATAGTTTTAAAAGTTTGTTTTGAGACTATAGCTTAATTCACTCTGACAGTCTAAAATATTTTTATGCTATGTTGTTTCTCTGCTTTATTAATTTACTGTCAGAGCAGCTTAACTGAGTAACCCTTTTATCTTATCAGCCGCCCAAAATCCCATGTTTTATCATTTCATTTATCATCCTCTGCATCCAGCAAATCTGCACATCAGCAGAAACCACTGCAGAATATACATGAATTTTAAATTTCCCTCAGACGCAAGCCTGAATCATGACCATCTAAGAAACTAACTGCCTAACTAGCTGACTCACAGCAGGTTTTTTGATGATCACCGGGTAGTGGTGATGTAACAAGCAATCCCTGGAAGCCAGAAAAACACTCTGCTCTGTATGCTGTAAATATATCAAACAACTTAAGAACATTAGTGTTATTTAAACATACAAATTAAATCCAGTAAATTGAATCCACTGGACAATAAAAAGAAATACTGTATGTCCCTTGCACTGGCTTCTGGTTGGGCACAGATATCAGTTTAAAATCCTCACTCTTTCTTTTACGTCTTTACGAGGAGAGGCCCAAACTTATATCATCAAGCTTCTTCACCCTTACTCTCCAAAACAGATCCTTAGATCCACTGATGGTCTTCTGACTATCCCACAGACCCGTTTGAAAACAAACGGGGATCACACTTTCCAAATCCCACCACCAATACTGTGGAACAGTTTACCTCCCCCTCTATACACCATTGACTCTTTGGCTTCTTTTAAAAAACAGGTGAAACATCTATTTAGACAGGCCTTTGGGTAATGTTCTTGTTATTGTGTAATATGTTGTTTTGTCTGATTTGTTTTTATATTCCCTGTAAAGCACTTTGTAACAGATTCCTGTCTTAAAAAGTGCTATATAAATACATTTTACTTACTTTTACTTACTATACACGTACAAATATCTAATTAGCCAATCACATGGCAGAAATTCAATGCATTTAGACATGGAGACATGATCAAGATGATGTGCTGAAGTTCAAACTGATCATCAGAACGAGGAAGACATAAAACATAAAACATAAAAACATCCAGCCTGCTTTCTATTAACTGTTCAGGCTAGTGATGGTGGTGGTGTAATGGTTTGTGGGATATTTTCTTGGTAGACTCTGGATCCCTTAGCACCAGCTGAGCGTTGTTTAAAGACCACAGGCTTCCTGAGTAATGATGTTGACCATGTCCATTCATTTATGACCACAGTGCACCCATGGGATGTGGTGGAAGGCGAGATTTTCATTATGGATATGCAGCAATTGTGTGAAGGGGTCCAATCCATTACTAGCAAGGTATCCGGTGAGTCTAGTTGAGTTAATAACATGAGAACAGGAAGCAAACATATTTAGTTTGAGTGGTGCAAGAGGGCAGCTGGTGTGAGCTGCATTAGTCAATGTACACAATAAGTCTGATAACAAAGGCGGGCCTCAAAATTGAAGGGCCTTGTATCAACAGCTCTAAATAATGAATCTGAATGCAACCACGTTAATATTGTATTTTGTTTCAGGTTTTGCATATGAATGTTTTTAGGTGTGTATTTCTTCACATTAGAAAAAAAATGCACAAAAGGACATTAATAAGTAATCAAACAGAAGCACATCCAGTCACCAAAAGCAAAACTGGCCCATTCTCTGTATCCTCTACAAGGGAGTTGGAAATATGGCTGCAGACCAAATGTGGTTTAACTACAGTAACAATAGCTGTCAGATTATTGGGTTAAGCCAATGCCACTTTGAGATTTGGGCACACAGCTATTTCCTTTCCTTTGATTATTGCTATTAGAGCAGTAAAGTGGTTTCTCATTCTTTATTTTGTGATCCCCTCAATATCAAATCTCACTTTAAGCTCATCAAACCCCAATAATGCCCTTGTGTGGTCTTAATGTCAGGCAATAATGCCAAATCCTGTAAAAAAGAAGAAGAAGAACTAATTGAATTTCTTCAGTATAGTGATTACTTGAGGTTTACCATAAAACATATCATATTTCAGTCATTTAGTAAGTGGGTTGGGTTGATTTCAGTTAAAAATCTCTGAAAGATGCAAAAGGTATATGATATAAACTATGTGTGCTAGCAGTAATATTGTTTGGTTTCACTTTTTTTAAAATACACAATGCTGTCTTGCATTGTGTCTTGCATTGCTTGTTATAGTCAACAGTAAACCCATTAACCATTAAAAAGATTAATATCCTGTACACAGACTGTGAATAGTGAAGGATTTTCTTTCATTGTTATTATGTAGACAAACATAAAGTGGTTGCCCTCCCATTTAAATGATACCTGTTGGTTTCAGATTGATGCTGTTGGTGTACACTGTCATGGTCAAGAAACCAGTTTGAGATTATCTGAGCTTTGTGACATGGTGTGTTGTCCTGCTGGAAGCAGGCTTGTGAAGGTGAGTCATAAAGAGATGGACACGGTCAGCAACAATACTCAGGTAGGTTGTGGTGTTTAAATGATACTCAGTGGGTACTAAGGGGTGCAAAGTGCCAAAAATAAAATAGCTCCCACATAATTACCAGCACTAGCAGCCTGAACCATTGGTACAGGGGAGGGTGTTTTCACATTGTTTACGCCAGAAATCAAGACCCATCAGACCAGGAAACATTGTCCAGTTTCGGTGAGTCCGTCCAAATTGCAGCCTCAGTTTCCTGTTTTTCACTGATAGCACTGGTGTGATCTTTTATTGCTGCAGACCATCTGCTTCAATGTTTGATATGTTGTTGTTCAGAGATGCTCTTCTGCATACGTTTGAGTTACTGTTGGCTTCCTATCACTTGAAAGCATTAACAAGGCATTTTCACCCAGCGAGGATATTTTCGTGTTTTTTAAACCATTCTCTGTAAACCCTGTTATGCCCTTATAAACTTTGTAAGATGAACTTCTTAGTAAAACATTGCTTCTTTGTGCATCCAGCAGGTATGAAGCAATTTTTATTTATGAGTCTAAATCCAATATTTGCTTTCCTTTTAGCTGTTTTCACTCTACACTCGCTGCTTGTTCTTTAACTGCTAAATGCTCCTCTGGGTTAGCATTGTGGAGTGGGGTTTTATGGCTGGAAACTACTGGCTGTTATGGCTTGAAGTGACACTGATGAGATCATGTTGAAAGTGAACCAAAACTGTAATGTTGCACACGGGGAAAAAACAAGAATAAGCTGAAACACTGCATAATGCTATAAAGAAGAACAGCAGAGTCTGTGTGCTAAAAACACAACAAGTACAATATGTAAAATTTGTGAAAAGTGAAATGATGTGGATTATTAATTCTGGACTAATTCATTGTGGTGATATCACAGCTCCCTTAAAAAGAAGACAGGAAAATCACAGCAGGGTTTCTTTTATTATTTTAATTCTTATTGTCTGTCTTTTTTATGTATTTAATAAATTTGTAGGTCTCTGTGGAGAACTCATTTATGTGACTCACTGCTCCACTGATCATTAAATGTCAATTTACGGATTTGTAATTCCTGTGTGGAAGACTTTGCTGCAGTTTTTGTAATACTGACTGCATTGTACCGACGCTTCGTGTTGACTACGGCATCGGTCACTGCCTGATCAGTGTTTGCTATTCTTTCTTGAAGCTATAACTCACTGTGTAAACAGCAATGCAGTGAGAGGGGAACAAGTGGAAATACAGTGGCTATGCATCAGTTTAACTCTGATGCAGCTGATCTCAGCCTGACAGCAGCTCTCCGGCTGATGATAAGCTATGTTACCCGCACTTCTTCCCTCTGTTTGTGTGTGTGTGTGTGTGTGTGTGTGTGTGTGTGTGTGTGTGTGTGTGTGTGTGTGTGTGTGTGTGTGTGTGTGTGTGTGTGTGTGTGTGTGTGTGTGTTGGTGCAGCTGGCCTGACAGCAGCTTGATGGTTATGTGTGATGGAGTGCTCACAGCAGGCTGACCAGAGTAATGAGAAGTGCATGGCTGCAGCTGATACTCCAGAGCTTGGCTCACCTGAAATGGATCCCGACCCACGCAGGCAAACCACCTCACCCTGATACAATAAACTTTAAGCTTTTTAGAGGTCATTCATAATGCTGCATTTAGCCAGCTTGTTTTCTTTTTGACTGCCCTTTGGAAGGTTTATGTGTGACACTATCAATGTTTTTAATGGTGGAGGCCCATCTCTTGACCGAGGTTTCATAAACGTTAGTGTAGAAAATTGACCACTTTATGGGGAGCGCACCCCAAGGAGAAGAATTCTCTACTGTTTATCATTTCAGTTGCTGGTCAAGTAGCTCTGTGGTCACGGACAAGGTGTGTCAAACTTCAGGCTTGATGTTACTGTCAGATCGATGAGATGTTTCGAGTTGTCTCCTGGGTGTTGTCCTCTGGAAGCCCCATGGCAGACTTTTTATCAGACGGGGATTTGTTGTTAGTACAAGGATACACAGTGCAGTGTGTGGCAGAGGGACCAAGTGATGCAGGAGTCCTGTCGCAGTGATACGAAGGAAACCTTGCAATCGAATGTTATCCTGAAACTGTCTGCACAAGAAAAAGAGCGTCATTTGTCCGAGAAAGCCCCCAAATCCAGCATGTGGTTACATTGCAGTGGCAATGACAATAACGTGGCAATAACATGCTCACAGTCATAACATGCTGATGTTTAGCAGGTAGATTTTCCATGTTCCCAATAAGCCTCCCATTCTTTTAACCTTATATTTTTATAATTCCCCTGAAAAGACCACAACAAATGACGTCTCTGCTTAGCAACAGCCTGCTAATCGCTTATGTGTCTGTGCCACTCTTGTCCAAAAAACTATTGAAAACACATGAAAGAACCATAAACTCACAATGGGTGGGCGGGTTACTTTTTGATAAGTATAAATTCTCTGCTAGCTTTTAGTCTCTTCGGGGAAATATTTTTGAACAGCAGAGATTAAATAAATGGACCCTCATCCTTTAGATGCAGTAATCGGCTGGCACGGAGATCACATTTTTTATTTGATCTAATTAGATATGGGAATTTTTACAACAGCAAAAAACAACTTAGACATCTTAATTCATTGAAAACTGACTTGGCTCAATATTAATGTCCCTCTGTATCCTTTCTGCATCATTATGAAAAACATACAGTTTAACTGGCTTATGTAACATTGTAACACCTAGTTGCTCACCTTTAATGTATAGAGAGTTTGACTTTCTCATCAGGTACAAACCACATACTGGAATTTTCTTGCAGCAAAAAGGTTGAATCAGACGATCTTTATGATTTGCCGTACCTTGAAAATGCTCAAAGAAACTATGAAACTTGACAGGAAGAATTTAATAATGGAAGCTGACTCCGCCAGTGCATTGACTGATTATTAGTTTAGTTTGTAGAGAATCTGATACGGTGCTACTCAAACTTCAGTGAGTGAACAGGCTGTAACAAGCCATCCAAATTAAATGACAAAACAGGCTTTGTCACTTGTCCATGACCTCCACAATGACAAATGTTTATGGTCTAATGCTGCTATTGGCAGGATGACATCATTCCCAGCCACAAGAGCCAGCCTGGTATTGTTTTCACCTTGTAAAGCTGTGTCTGTGTGTAAAGCACAGCAAAATGTGTTACTGGAGACGTCTGCTGGTGCAGGAACTAACACAAAGGCCATTTTTAGTGCCTGATGTATACATCAGTTGACTAAAAGTTTAAAAGCAGCCCTTGATAGTTGGTTGCAGACATACTAGTTGGTAAATGTATTTATTTTTCTTAGTTTTCTTTTATTACATCTTTTTATTGATGTGCAGTCATGCAAAAAGGAAAGTTTTCACCGGACTCTAAGCAGTCCTGTGAAGTCCTGCTGCAGGATTTTAGTCGGGACTTTGACTTGACCATTTCAACACCTTAATTCTTTTTCTTTTCAGCAATTCAGTTGTTGTTTTGCTGCTGTGATCTTTCTCCTGTTGCATGACCATCAAGTATTAGCTGTTGGACAGATGGCCTCACATTTGATTCCAGAACACTTTGTTATACAGAGCTCAGTGACTGCAAGGTTCCTAGTTGTCATGTCTGCAACACAAGCACAAATCTTAATCTCTCCACCTCCGTGCTTGACAGCTGGTAATAGGTGTTTGTGGTAATATTCTGTTTTTGTTTTTCACCGGATGTAGAGCTGTGCATTATAGCCAAATATCTCCACTTTGATCTTATCTGTCCAAAGGATAGTGTTCCAAAAGTCTTGTGGGTTGGTCAGAAACAGTTTTCCTAGCCTAAGCCGTACTACCCTTTTTAGAGAGGAGGACAACATGTCCAAACAAGCTATACTTGTTTAGTCTTATTCTAATTGTACTGCCATAAAAGTTTTATATTTACCATGCTAACTGAGGCCTGTAGAGTCAGAGATGTAACCTCTGCTTTTATAGAGGTGGTCAACTAATCAAATGTATTTAATTAGCATCTCCCGGCTGTTACCTGGCCTGTTAATTCCTATAAGGATGCAGTTTTTTCACAGGACTGCATAGAGGCTTGCGAAAACTTTCTTTTTCACCTGACTTTACATTGCCAGTTAACTGTTGGGTTTTTGTTTTAATTACATTGCCACCCACCACTAGACAGCAACACCCTTCTCTTTCTCTGTGAAGTTGTAAACCTGCAAGGTGGAAAGTAAAGACAGATAACAGCTGCATGAACCAGCCTGGTTCTGCAGTACTTTAATCTAGAAAATTTATGGTTGTTTGCTATGTCACAATAAACTGCCAGATAACCACTCGACTGGAGCAATGTGTAAACACATTCTGCAAAGGTGTCTGGCCATTAACCTGCAGGGAAAGAAGGCTGCCGGTGCTAGCACTGTTAATGTTAGCCACACTGATGTGACATTGTGTGTGCACTATGTTATGATGCTGCAAAGTGTCATACGCTTCTTTGGCATGTAAAGTATAATTATGTTATTTTTGGTTAGTTTTGGTTATAAGTAGTAATAAACTTGCTTTTTATTTAGCTTAGATTTCTGGGCACAACAATGCTGGCTATTGTTTAAGCAGAAGAAATGTTTAGCAATCACTTCCTTTAAAGTCTGATGGTTTATTGAACCATTCCACTCCCAGACCCCCCTCCCAGCAGAGAAGCTTTTAATAACCCTGTAATAGCTACTACATTATTTCCTCACTGTTGCAGCTGATGCTATTCTTCCTTAGAAGACAGTCTCAGTACAAATACATAATCAGATTCTCCAGTCACAGTTTTGAGATCTATAAAAAGTAAGTATTCTCTATCTGATAATAATTTGTGTTTGATATGGGGTTTGTTTCCCCCACACCTGTCTGGAGTCTTTATATTTTTACATCATACCATCAGAACTGCATATTTTACAACTGGTGTATGAGCTAGTTTTTGTATTACAAATTCTTGCATTCCAAACTCTTTTAGCAGATGACTATGAAACATCCTCTTAGTGTCAGTCTACGCAGATACAGTGCAGTACTTCATCCTGAGCAGATGAAGTGAAGTGAAAGCAATACTAAGCAAAACACACATCTGAACTGAAGACAGTTTAAAATTTATAATTAAAAAAAACATGATTTTCTTGGTTCTTTACACACAGTTTCCCATTCTTCTCTCAGCTCTGTGCCTCTTTTTGTTTCTTTCCACCGTATGCTCATAAAAAACCACACATGCAAACAAACTGACAGATATACAGTACATTAGCTCAGGGGCTGACAGTGCATTTAAATACCTTTGGAAAACTGCTGCTGGTTTCCCTGACAACATTAGAGGCAATTGATTGTGCTCAGCTCCTCCAAGTGTGGGTATCATGCTCGATTCAATCATCAATGCACCTGATGTACAGTAGCAGTGTTTTCTCTGACACTCACTATGCGGGGAGGCTTCTCCCAAGCGAGGCACGAATGGCATGCCTGCAGGAAGTCATTATGACTTGTTTTGCAAGCTGTAAATGTCCTCCAGCATAGAGGTGAGCCTAAGACTCATGCTGCATTGCTGGAGAGCACTTCCATTTTAACACCGGATCTTCGTCTTCTCTACTTCATGCTGTTATACTAGAGGCAGTTTTAAGAGAAATGCTTTTTTTTAAATGTTTTTTTTACAACCCAGACAAAGGCTACTGAAAGTTTTGCTAACCAATCACACTATTCTTCCATTTCCCGTGACCACCTGTAGTGCCTGACTCGTTGGTTTGTGTTGCTGTTCCTGTTTTCTGCCCTTGTCTGACCACAGAAGTTATTGCCATACACACTATTTCTGTTCATTTTGTAACTGATGCCAGTGGAGCGCCTAGATGTTACTAAGCTGTTAGCAGTCTGCTGTCATCTCTCTCTCTCCTTCAGATGGTGGCTCATTGAGTCTGCTTTCACTGACATCACCCAGACATGCTTTTTAGAATAGCTGAAATAATTGAAGATAAACACAGCAGATGGTTGGAAAAATTGCTTTATGGCCGTTTGGTTCTGCTCTTGGAGTATTTGTTTGTGGGCTCCACAATTAAAGAAAAACAGACCTTTTACAAACCCTTCTGCTAACATTCACACTGACAAAGATCTTTATGTATTTTGTATATCTGCTTCCTGCTGCCCATTTGAATACATTTTTAGCAAAAAAAGAAAACGATTTCATCTCACAGAGTGGCTTTTCCTGTGCCATGAGAATGACAAATTTCTATTCTGCAAAATGTCTAACATTTAGGAGAAAAGATAAGAAGCTGTATTGTTCTGAGAGCGAAAGAAGAATATTGTTTTTGTTGCATTGCATTGCAGTGTATTAAGCTGTGATCTACTCAGACACATCTTTACTTAGAGTCGCTATTGTTTTTGCTTTAGAAGAAGGCTGCTGTACTCAATTTGAGCATAGCATCAGTTGGCCACATTATTTATTTTTGTTTATATCTTGTTTGTCTAGCAGTAGCTATATAATTAGGAAAAAGGATTCAGCACCAAAGGTAATATTGTTATACAGAAAGGCCCAGACAAGCATGATGGCTCAGTTTTTAACACTGTTGCCTTACAGCAAAATAGTCCTGAGAATATATACAGCTAAAACAAAACATCTGGGGCTAAAAAAAATATATATTTTCCTTGAAAACACATACTCTCAAGTGAATAGAAAATAGAGTCACGACAGTGAAAAAGTTGGATTTTCTTTTCTTCTTTAAATCTTCACACAAAAAATTGTCCATTTGCTGCACCCACAGCTTTTTAGACCTTTGGCACTTGAGCTCTTAATTTGTAATCTGGAGACATTTCACCCCGTGTTTCTTTAACCCCCTACCACACATCGGATTGGTCTGATAATCGCTTCTGACGTGCCATACGCTCTAGCTGCCCCCAGAACAACTCAATAGGCTTGAGATCTGTTGACTGTGCTGGCTACTCCATTTTACACAGACTAATAATAATAATAATAATGGATACTTTATTGATCCCCATGGGGAAATTACTTGTTTTTCTCTGCATTTGACCCATTCACTCAGTGAAGCAGTGGGCAGCCCACTAAGCAGGCGCCCGGGGAGCAGTGTGTAGGGACGGTACCTTGCTCAGGGGTACCTCAGGGTAGCCGTTAAGTGGGGCGACCACTTTACCTACTGAGCTATCCCTGCCCCCAGTAGCTGATTGCGTCTTCCCTCTGTGGTTCTTGCCCAGTTTGCTTTTGGTCATTATCCTGTTATAGAAGGAAACTGTCCCCCAGTCAAGTGTTATCAACAGGGTGTGGAATAGCATCACAAAATGGAGTGATAACCACGATAACTCTCACTGGTACACTTAAACTGTCACATTTCCTCCACAGTTTTTCAAAGATGATGTAAGGCACTCCTTTAGTATTTTTCACTTGTTCAACAAGTTATTTTTGAACCAAATAGCTGAAACCTAATATTCTCTTTTTCCAGCCTTCACCTGTCCAGTGTGTGCACGTGTCTTTTCCTTAGATATTAGTTAGATATGGCTTTATTTGCAACTCTTTCTAGAGGGTCAGCATCCTCTCTTCTGCCTCTCTCTTGTGTTGACAATCAGACAGGTGTTTTATAGGTAACATTTAATGAAGCTGCCAGTTGAGGACCTGTGAGGTATCTGTGTTTCACACTAGAGCCACCGATGTATCTGTCTTATCTGTTTTACTTAGAGACACTTTTGAACTGTAGGACACATTGTTGTATAAAATCATCAGCTTTTGGGGGGACAGTCTCGTGCATTGAATAGCCTTCATTCTAGTGAGGAGCATTATAGTCAGAAGAAGGTTGTTATTTCCATCTGCAATTTATGTTTGGCAGCAGAAATCTCCTTGCATTTCTGTGTGCATATATGGAAAAGCAGAGGCAGTAGCAGCAAGACCCCAGTGGAAAACCGAGTAGGCAATAGATATGACACTGTATAAGTCAGACACAGCAGGGACCTGGATAAATGTGGGTTGCAAAGAGACTTGCAGATACACAGAAACCGTTGGAGGCTAAATCAGCCTAAAGACCTATATAAGATCTTCTAAATGGATACATAGAAGAGCATTAGCTGACTCATCAGTTTATGTTAACTGCAGTCAAGTGATCTGCAAGGTCTGTGGCCAAGCAGGCATTGGGGCTTGCCTAACACCATATTCAGTTTTTTGAAGTTCCAGCACAAAGGATTGTTTTGGCCATTTCAAAACTGTAATAAAACCTAGAAAGGCAGATGTTTCTTGCTTTACTGATCAGCGGAATAGTATTAAAGTAGCCTAAAATAATTGCAAAGGGGTTTTCTAGTGATCACTTAGTCTTTCAGCATTAGCTTGCATTAATGCATTTTGTTATTAGAACACAGAAGTGATGTTCTTGACAATGGGCTGCTTTACGCCCACATACCTATCCCATTAAAAATTAATAATTATTCAAACTTTTTTAAATTTAATTTAAAAAATGACTGTAAGTAAAGGGTTTGTGTGCTTTCTACTCTGTGTAGCCAAGACAAATAGAAAAATAGAAAAAAAGGCCTCCACAACACAGAAGCAAAAGAGCGAAGCATATTGATAAAATAAAATTCATAAAATAACTGATGAATTTTTCTGAACTGATTTCTTAAATTATTTATATTCTCAAATACTTCTCTTTCTATTTTCTCTCTTTAACCCCTGGCAAACAACTTCTTATTCATGACAGATGAACAGTGCTGAAATTTATCCTGGGCTTATCAGTCTTTGATTGAAGCTTTAGAGTCTGTTTAAGCGATCTGGTGTGCAAAAAAAAAGAGGAAAAAAAAGGAGATAAAAATACACTGACAGGCTAAGGGTGTCTAAATTGCAAAGAAGACACTCTAAATGAAGTTATTGTACATGCACTCACGAACCAGGACATGCATGCTTACATCTGGCCAACCCATTTTGCGCACTGTTTTGCATGGTACCTATTTTCCTGCGGACAAAAAGTCTCTGGAGGACGGTGCCTATTAGTGCATGATTGACATCAGTGGAATTTCTTATGTAATCCATGGAGAGACAAGGGCATTGTTATTTCTCGCTTTCCCTGTCATCTGGGTTTAGCAGCGGCTGTGAGTTTTTTCCCCTTTTGGTTCAGCTCCCAGGGCCAAATGATTCAGAGATGCTGTCACATGACAAGATAATGAGTAGACTGCACTACTGCAGCATGACAGCAAGGAGGTCTGCTCAAATACATTGCAGCAAACTTTGCCTGAGCATCCAAGGACAATGCTTTGTTACTTAAAAGGGTTGTATGCATTGTGTTTTGTTGTTTGCGTGTGACTTTGGGGATGCTCATGGGCACGTTTGATATTTATAAGCTCTGTGCACAAAGGACATGTATGTGTAAGAACGTGTGTATAATGCAGTTCGATCTACAGGAAAGGAAACTTGATTGTAAACTGCATCCATATGATACACAAGTTGTAATGTTTATTTGGTCCAAATATCATTAATATTATTAAAATTGGGAGAGAACTCAATTGCATGCTAGGATAATTATCGCTCTAATTGAATCCAAAATGATGCTCGGAGTTGCCAGATGTACACCATGTGCTTTTAAAACATCTCATATTGTCTTAAGCAAAGAACACTGTGTGATGTGTTGTTTTGAAATTCAAAGACAGCCACAAGGGAGATGAACGTGGCAACAGAGTTCCTCTCCAGCGCACTGAGGTTAAGACAATTATCGTCTTGCTGCTACTGGCCTTTTTATCTGACATTGCATTGTTTTCTGTGAAGCATTGTGCCATTTAAGGATATGCAATGAATGACTCCACTCTCAGGCATGCACCATATGGCGCATTCAATTCGTGCACTTTACTGAGACATCCTGGGCTTTCTTTCTAAAAGGAAACCCACAAGAAGACATGCATTCACAGCGAGACAGAAAACAGCTTATTCTTGAAGGACCAATCCAGCACTCCTATAAATCTGAGGGAGTCAAAAGCTATGCAGTAAATTTTAGCCAGGAACAGTCAAAACAGATGCAGCATACATCAAAACATCATGACCTTTAGCGCCTTATATAGGTTTAAAAGACAGATTTAGATGAAACAAAGTTCTGATGATGAAAACAGTCACATGTTTGTGTGTTGTTTGGCTTTGTTAAAATCAGTAAGGTTTTAGTTTAGTGGAAGAAAAAGATGCTTTTAGAATGACTAATTAAACATAACATATAAGACAAACCTGCAATGCTAAGGGGCAGTCAGTGCATCCATACTGTATTATGCATAATTCAGATTGTCATGAGATGCTTTTATAAGGCACCCTGGGAGCATAAATGCTACAATTAGGTCAATTTAGCCCATTGGTTGGTGGTTGCTGGGCAGCATGATGACATCACAAAATATCAGATATAATTCAAGTTTTGTGGGTATAGTTTAGATGTTACTGTGGTGAAATTAAAATGATACGATGCTTTTATAAGGTGTACTGGGTGCATAAATGCTACAAATGAGACGTTTAAGTCTGCAAGCTGTTGCCTGGCAATGTCATGACATCATAATACCTGTTTGTAGATAGACAGACAGAGATTGAGTGATTAATTTTATCATTAAATATTAGTGTACATGCGTTTTATTTTTTCTTTAGTTATCTGTTATTAACAGGTTGAGAAAGCCCTGCAAGTTTTGACAGATAAAATTGGTGGCATGCCCCTGTAACTCCTTTTCTTTGTCATGTGGATAGTATTGCCCTCTTCAGTATACGACAATTAATGTTGAGGTTCGTGGCCACTTAATTTCATGCAGGTCAGGTTATGAAGTGTTTTGCCACAGCGGTAATCTTTTAAATGCCAAACAATTTTCAGATGGTGTATTGATGGTCTAAATATATCGACAAATATAGCAACGATGCAAACACGTGTTGTCATGAAGTGAGGCCGGCATTGACAGTACAGAATAATAGTACTAGCTCAGCAGTAAAAGGCCACACGTCACGATGTTTTTCTGTATGCTCCACTGAGCCTTCAGACAGACTACAGGCCCGTGTTCTCATAAATGTACTATACATGTCTGAGTTCAGCGTCATAGTCTTTTCGGCACAGAAAGAGCAAAGGAAAGATCAGTCTGTCCACTCATGTGTATTCAGGCAGAAGGAACAACAGCCCGGCGCATTCTGTAGTGACTATAGTGACTTCTATCTGCCCATTTAGAAAGACCATGCAGGATTAACAATGCCTGCTTTAGAACCAAGTAAATCTTCTATGCTCACACAAACACACACACACATACACACGTTTACGGTATTTACACGGCATGAGTGCAACACAAGCATGCATGCACACATCATAAACGCACTGCATAAGTCCCCCATCATGAATATTGATAGTAATGAGCTTTTCCTCTGTACCTGGGTTCATGCTGTTGAGAAGGGATTGTCCCTTATGGCGGCGGTGGCACTGTCACCAAATGAAGATATGCAGTTCATCTAATATTGAATATCATCCAGGCTGGGATCCATAATTCATTATCTAAGTGAAGACGTGACTCTCGTGAAGAGGATGAGATTTAAAGGCTCAATGGGAGGGGTTGATAGAACAATGGCCCGCACCAGGTGCCCTCATTCAGACGGCAGCTGAGATCACTTCCTCTGTCTCTTCCATATCCCTTCAAGAGGTGAAGTTCAAGGCTTGTCATTGCAGGAGGTTATCTTGGTCTTCTAAAGAGCAGCCACAGTCCCTGCCATGCAGTACTTATGCTAATGAGCCCAAGGAAGCACCTAAAAGCTTTTAATTTGCTCTGTTTGACATCATGCCATTGGTGATGTTGTCTGTCTGCCTACATAGGAAACATACAGATTGTTACGACTTGCACTTAATTGCATTAAAAAAACGGCATTGGAAAAAAAAAAGAAGCTTTTTCATAATTTTTTATATTTATAATCTATTGGATGGAGACCTGTGACAGTGGAGGCTACATGAGTACAACGGATTCATTGTCACGTTCAAGGATCCAGTTTCAGTGATATGAGCTTTGTGACATGGCACATTATCCTGATGGAAGAAGCCATCAAAAGATGGCTACACTGTGGTTGTAAATAGATGGTCAGTGACAATACTCAGGTAGGTTGTGGCATTTTAACAATGCCCAGTTGGTACGAAGGGGCCCAAAGTGTGCAAGAAAATATTCAGAACACGATTACACCACTAGCAGCAGCCTGAACTATTGATACATGCAGGATGGGTCCATGCTTTCATATTGTTTAGCCAAAATTGTTGTTGTAGCAGAAATTGTTCTGAACATGTTCTGCTCTATTATCCCCGTGTTGGTGTAGTTCCTACGTCATCATAATAATGCTGGTGACCAATTACAGTATCTGAGCATTATATTAGCATTAATCAAGAAGTTAGGTAAAGGTATTAAAAACTATCACTAACAAAGTCAGTAGCAAAGTTGATCTGGACCACCATTATTATTAGGATGCAGGAACACCACCACCACAGGGATATCAGATACACCAGTCAATGTTTTTCCAATTTCGGTGAGTTCATGAAAATTGTGACTCTTGCTGTAGCTGATCTTCAAGGTTCGATGTGTTGTGCATCCAGAGATGTTCTTCTGTGTGCCTTGGGTGTAAAATTGGTTATTTGAGTTACTGTTTTCTTCTGGTTATCTGGTGCTGTTAACCATGTCATGTTCAAGTGACTTAAATCACCTTTCCTATCCTGAGGTTTAATTGAATGACTGTATAAAAGTATGCAGGCATGCTATAAGAGACTCTGGCTACTGAGTCACAGCATTGTTTTGAGCTAAAAGTTAATACCAACACACTAACATGCTCAGGTATAATGCTAACATTAGCATGACTTCTTTGCTATATATAATTGTGTTCACGATGATAAGTCCGGTTATAGTAACAGTACATTTCACATCATTAGTAGTTGACTGAATAGACAACTTAACTCCATAATGTGACACAGTGAATATTGATAGTTTTACTGTCTTGGTATTTTTAGCTATATGCGAGCACAAGAGTGCTAAAATGCTTAGTATAGGAGCACTGATTGTTTGTGATACACAGGACATGCTGCTAAAAGTCCAATGTGCTGAATCTAAGTTGAAGAGTGCTCCTGTTGTTCTTCTAGGTTTCAAAGGAAATAGGAAAATAGTGAAAAATCCTGTCCTTATTCCCAGAGGTGATTGTGGATTCCTGCTACAGCTCTGAAGAGTGATGGAGTTATACAGACATATCATTAGGGTTTCAAGTGGGCGCATACCATCCTCAGCATTTTGCTGACTTGGCCCACAACGCCTCCAGTAAGTTCAGCAGTGAGATCCGGTGTCCCAGAACAACCCCTTCTCAGTGTCTGCTTAGTCCACTGGCTTTTTTGCCCAGTTACAATAGTTTCTCTTCAGCCACAACCATTCACTGCCACATTCTGCTGCTTGTGATGTTTTTTTGATGGTTTGCCGAAATGCTTGTCCTTTAATCTCTAGGTCTTTGTGGAGTCTTACTGTAGATGTTGCCACAAATCCCTTGCATCCAACTTCCACTGGCCAAATCTGAACCTTTCAGCCTGGTTGCCTTGCTTTCACAGCCAGTTCACAGTACTATAGTTTCTCCCTCTCAAAAGCTTCTTATATGGGGCACAGTGGACTCAACAAAGTAGGCAGTATGATGTGAGTTCAACCACAGCACAATGTCTGATCTAAGGCTAGCAATGGCAGTTTCAGGGGCCTAGTTTAAGTTGCTGTCCATCCACCCGCATCTTTCAATCTTGGGCTGCTCCAATGGATACATTCCAGGATTGGAGCTGTAGCTTGGTGGTGTTTTCCTCGGCATATTCTCAACTGCTCTTGTAAATGATATCAGGTGAACAGACATCAGGCTGGCTTTGCACTGATTTTAGAACTATGAGTTTCCATATATATCTGCCAGGCACTTGAGCACTTTGCTTTGCCTCCAGGTGTAAAAACCTTGGGAAAGGCGTTACATCCGGTGAGAATATGCTTGAGCATTGATGGTGCAGAGTCCAACGCTCAAGATGGGTCTTCACCCACCCACTGTAAAAGATTTGTGGGCATTGGGATGACATCATCAGTTGCTATGATGATAAAGTGAACCCTACTGGTTTTCATCTTACGTTATCTAGCTATAGATTTCATGACCTATCCAGCAGCTTTGCGATATGTCCTTCTGAACTGACTGTCATTGCTGCTCACACAACTAATAAAAGATCACTTAAGTAAATCTTGATGGGTTTTAACTGTACAGGTTGCACTAAAAGTAAAGTCACCCTTTTAAACACTCCTTACCTTTGTTAAACTTTCAACCAGACAATTCAAAGATGTGCTAAATACCGGATATTTAGTTAGGTGATGGCTTCCATTATTTTAATATTCAAATGCCATCTCTTTTTTATGCTTTCTATGCTGTGCTTATGGGGTGTTGTTGAATTGCTTGTTCAGTCTGTAGATATAATGTTGCATTTACATTTAAAATCATTTATTTTAAAGATTGTTGTATGTGCTATGTTCTGCTTTGTACTGTGGTAGGTTGTTTGTACATTTATTGCTCCTGCTATTGAATTATCTCATTCACTTTGGAGACGTGTTGTTGCTGCCTGGAAGGCACTTTCAAAACTGATGCATCTGAATACTTTTCTAGGGCTATAGTTCATTAACTATAATTTAACACTTTAGCAAGTCAGATAGACTAATCGTTCAGACTGTAACTTTAACTTGGAGGGGATCATTTGCCCTGTAGTTGCAGCTGGATCCAGTTTACCATTATGAATAATTCAAACGATACACAAGGCCACTTTTAATTTAGATATTCAGAGCAGCTATGTTTACTGCGTCATCCCCTTTACAGTCAGCACTTTTTTTTCCCATTTTGTGTTGTGCTCACAGTAAGGGGAGGGTGAGGGAAAGACAATGAGATGAAAGAGGAGGCGAACATGAGGAAGCATTTATGCAGCTGCAGCAGCAAAGATAAAGAGCGCGCCTGTATGTGAGCGTGAATGCACGCCCGCTGCTGCTCTCAGGTAGATTGTTGTCAGACATGTTTTATTTGTAGTGAGGGGGAAAAAAGAGATGTAGTTAAAGCCTGAATATCTCCTCTTTGATGTCGCAGCGAACTAACAAAGCAAACAGGGAAACAGCCGCGTGTTACCATTCACACTGCTTCTAAACTCCACGGCATATCATCAGGCTTTCAGTGGTGGACCACATAATTGATATCCCTGCCCCCAATTAGAATAATAATTATCCCTGCTGTTCTGTTGGAGCCATCTAACTCCAGGGGGTTAAAAGTGATGGGGTTTTTTGTGTATTTTTACCCCGTGACTTTTAACATGATTGTTTACTACATGGTACAATAAAAAAAATCTGTTATTGCTGACCTACAACATGAAATGTCATGACATAATAAGATTTTAGTGGCAAATTAGTTTCCTTACAAAGGCAATGAGGATTTAGAACAGAGCTCTCTTTTATAAGTGTGTGCAACTGTAACAGATCAGAGAAAGTAAACTCAGATACAGCCGGACTCCTGCTTCTGTGAGCATTCATCTCTCACTGCAGGACATGTTAGTCTGCACACACAGCTTTAATTATCCAGAAAGATGACTTTGCTGCTCATTAGGCTCAACCAGGAGACAGGTGACTGGCATAAAGGATAGATGCAGGTGATCTAGAAAACACACAACCCTAACCCACCACTCACTTCTCAACATGGACTGTTTGTCAAAAGCGATCGACCATTGAAGGATGAGAGGACAAGGGAACACGGTGGCCCTTCTGCATTTCCTCCTTTTCTCTGTAAATTTGCCCACCGGGGGAATTATAAAGAAGGAAAAACTGTCCAGTTTCATTTTCAGCAGGCCTAAAGAAAGCTAAGATGACTCATGTGGTGAGTGTTTGCACTTAAAGTAAAACCATAACTGTTTGGGGCAATGCAACATGATGTACTTTCCTTATTCTGATTCAGTCCTTTTATCGGGGAATATTTTGGACAGTCATTATTTTGGGCAACCTAAAGAAAAAGCCTGCGCTGTGAATAATTGATAACTAGCCGGAGATGGCTCCCAGCCTGTAGTTTATTTCTATAAAAAAAGTTAACTTGCTGAACGTCAGCCTTGTGTGGTGCATATCTGTCATCTAATGGTTCGTGCAGAAAATACTGCTCAGCATATTTTATACAGTGGAACTTGAGATGTATACAAACTGAGGGGATTATCCGTTTTGTGGGGAGTTTGAAAGTTTCTCATTTTCTCCTTTCTTTCCTCCCCAAAAAAGGTTTTTGCTCTTCTTGCCAGTGCTTTCATCAAGACAAATGGTCTTGGCAAAGCCTTTGGCCCCATAATTAACACCAGCCCAAGGAGGAGCCATCTCGGCCTGCGACCTGACAGGCCTGTGCTCACAATGGCCTCACACATCAGGGCCAACGTGTCACAGCAGATCTCCATTCACACCAATTTCAGTCCGCACATGTCTCATCTCATCACTACACTTCCCCAGGCTTTGTTGGATGTACAGTTTCTACCAGGTTACATGGATGATAATATCAGTATTGTAACCATCATTACCATTGCTCTCTCCACGATATGCTCACATTATATTGTATATTTATAGGGAGTATGTTTATTTCCCCTCTAAAAACGAGAAGGTTATTTTTCGTAGCACTCCTTTTAGCTATTTCAGGCAGAAAGCCACCATGTCCTTCACCACTGCGCTGCCTCCTTTGACAGAGTGGCTCTTTAGTATGGAGGTGGGAATGGACAAAGGAGACTTGGGAACTGAGGGCTCAGCAAGATTTGTCACATTTTGACACTCGCTTTGCTCTACTAACCCATGTCACACTAGGTCAGCGTAATCCACCCCATTTTTCCCATTTCCCAGAACAGATAGAAGTAGGATAGAGGTCATTGTGCATCCAGTTTCTTTCAGTTAGTCCATCTTTGATTAACGCAATAGTCTGGAGTATACATGCTCTAGATATTACCAAACTAGGTTTTAAAAAGTAACAATAGGTAGGTTTGAGTTTTGAGATTATTAGAGGGAATAAATTAGAATTTAAGTACTTGATGAAGAAGTGAATGCCTAACAGTTTTCCAAATAGGAAAACTCAGAGATAGAGTAGTTACAGTATAGCAATGAATGCAAACTTTTCCATATATGCTAAACCAAAGTTTTCTGTGCCCATAAAAAACCCAAAAAAGACAAGAAATACAAGAAATACATGTAATTAAATGTAAACATTTTTATGGATAGAATATTGAGGTGTACTCAAGGGGTTGAGGATGTCTGTTTTGTGGTCCAGGATCACTGGTTACCTTGGCTCTCAGCTGGAAGCAGAAGGATTGACCACTTTGGGTTAGGGATGAGTTACTGCCTCAAATGAAGGAGTTCAAGAATCTCCAGCTTGTTCAGGGTTCAGGGGAAAGGTAGAGTGACTGGTGCATCACACTGTACCAGTGGTTGTGGTACGTGCTGTGATGAAGGGAGCTGAGTATGAAGGCAAAGCTGTGAGGTAGTGATGGTAGAAATTAGCTTCCTCCAAAGGCTGTCTAGGCCTCAGAATAGAAACCCGTTTCTCTGGATCAAAAAGAAGCCTGCTGATGTGGTTTGACCATCTCGCCAGATGCCTCATGGGTGCCTCAGGTGAGTTGTTTTGGGCAGGTGCAACTTAGAGGGCAGGAACAGGATAGTTTATGTCTCTCGAGTAGTCATGGATCTCAGTATCCTCCTGGATGAGCTGGAGAAGGTGACTTGGGAAAGGAAAGTGGTAGAAAATTAATGGATGGTTAATATTAAAATGTTTAATAACTAGAGACAGATAATTTATGCATGAGTAGAGGGATTATTGTACATATAACGATACCTAACATTTAAATTCCACGGTCTGGTTTCAATTCACTTTCCCATTTCCTCATTGAGCAGAATTTCCATTCAGGTCTAAGTTTGTTTATGGATTTCTACGTGGAAAGTGACGTGTGACCGGCAGGTCTCCTTTCCCCATCTTTTCATGGTGATAAAGGGTCGCACAGACGCACAGGGATCTGCAAAGACAAAAAAGTAACTTTGAGAAGACGTTCCGACTGCATACAGTGTGGCATTATCACCTTCCCTAGGGATACTCTGATTAACTATTCCTAACCACAGAGATTTATGTGCTGCTTCTTTTACATAATTCCTTATCTCTGCTGCTATGAATAATTCATGTGAGACTAAAGAACTGAGAAGACATTGTGGTTGAGAGTGTGGGGAAATGAGTGAGGACATCTTGAATTGCCTTTGTAGGAAGTTTGAGACCTGAAGTAAATACTGGATTTTATAATTGGAGGACTTCTAGTGCAATCTTATAATGAAATCATGACAACCTCAGCATATTTATCCAGATTAGTAAGTAAGTTGCTCATAGTATAAAATATAGATTAAATAATTAGTGTAATCATGCTCAAAATACTGAGTTACCGTGGTAGCCACTTATAAAATGTTTTTTGTCTTACTCTTGCATATTTCTTAACGTTAAATTTACATTTTACAGCATTTCTAAGCTAAGTAAAGTATGACATAGAGACTTGGGGTCACAGTAACGTGTCCTTTTCTACCTCCTTTTCACATTATGCATGGCTACACTTTCATTAAACTGCATCAGCATTTTTATGCTTAGCAGCACTCACCCCCTACATAGTACCCCTGAGCTGAGCTCCAAACTATTATTTCTTTAAAAAAATTTGTTGAGTCCATTAAAGAACAAACTCGAAGTTGTGATCAGATATTATGGACTTCTTGTGCTTGTGCACTGTCATATGACGAGTTGACAATGACATATAGCTGACTATAATAAGGCAGGGGCCAGTAGAAAGGTCCAAATGCATATAGGTAGCCTACTCTTTGCAAACCTTTCATGCTTGTGTACTCACGCTGCATTAAATGGTGTAATGGTGTATTTGACAATATAGACACCAATTTTCCATACTTGTATGAATCATCTTGTTTCACGTCTTCAATGAAACTATATGCTTTTATGTGAAACTGCACAAGAAACTCTTTATATACACTTTTACTTAGAATAAACTTATGGAATGTCACCATGTCACATTTATTTCTATTGACAGTTGCAATAAGTTTTCACCATGATCTTGATTTGATGATGGGAGAGCTGGACTTTCCCATCTCAAACACATTCCAGAAGGAATCTCGTTGGGGTTAAGGTCTGGGCCCTTTGGTGGCCAATCCTAGTGTAAAAGTGGTCCACGAACCACTCTTTCACAAGCCTTGAGCCCCATGAATTTTTATAATGTTAATGTGAAATATACGGCTGACATCAGGGAGGAAAAGAATCCAGTGATGGGGGGAAAACTGGTAATTCAGTATATTCAAATAGTCAGCTGATCTCATTTTTTGTGCATAACATTGCTGAACCTAATCCTGATAAACTAAAGCAACTCCAGATAATAACAATGAGTCCAATCTTTAGGCTCCCTAGCAAATGGAAACCCTGTGTCCCAATTAGCTTAACTGATAAGTGGTTTTCTTAAGGCTCTACAGCTGTTTAGTCCCAACCCCTTCACATTGTGAGTTCTCTTCACATTGTGTGGAAATACTTGTACTTTAATTTTTAAACGTAGTTCTACTGTTAATTAAAAAAAATTAAATACTTTGACATTTAAATGAGCTCTAAACATTATTTTTTAGATGATAGTTCAACACTGTACATAGTGTTGTTACTCTGTTTGTTGCCTGTGATGTTATGCACTTGGTCTTTAGCAGTGTCTTTAAAGTGGACCAGCTTTATTTCCAGATTTGCAGCTCCATGTTTTCATTCTCAAAATCTGTTAGGTGTACCTCTGCATGAATTACAGTTCAAAATAATCTTGATTTATCTTATACTGAGCCTCTCTGCAGCTGCTCAGTTAATTCACTAAAAAAAGCAGTTTTCGCTCTTCTCCCTCATCACTCAGTGGCATCACTCAGCACTCTTCATTAAGGATATTCTCTCTGTTTGACATCATTTAGAGCCACGGGTCTAAAAAAACTGCCAATAACAGAACACGTGGTTTAAGTTTAAGATTTTATGTGAGGAAAAGCAGAGTAGGTTCACTTGATGGATGTATCGTCCTAGATACCTGAGATGCAACCGGAACCAAAGTAACGTTAATTCTCCAACAGGACTTAAGTCACAAACTTATTTTTCTGTTATGATCAAGTAAACTTTTCACCATCTTCATCAGGTCCTGTTTGCATCTTTGGGTTTTATGCTTTATTTTGTGCTGTTTTCACTCGCTGAATTGTTATACTTGTACTCACTTTTTAATTTGTTAAGTTTAGGCATGAAAAACTATGTGATTGGCTCTAAAAACTGTAGCTCAATGCTGGAGTCACTGGTTAAAGCTTTTACTATGTATGTGAATGATCTCTGCTTCTGGTTTGTGTTGCGCTTGTTACAGTATCACTACTAGTCAGCAGCGGGCAGTGTTTGTAGACAAGTCAGCATCTTCCATGCAAACTACAACCAAAGCAGTCACAAAGACACCAGTTCTGACCAATTTCACCTGGTGACAGCTAAAAACCACTCATCAATAAGTCCGAGAATACATATTTTTCCAGTGGGTCCCAGGGGATGCCAGGGGGTTGCCAACTGGTCTCCGGGCTGTGACTGAGGTTGTACCCAGTGTGTATAAAATAGCCAACAAATACCCACATGTGACAAGTTTGGAGTTGCAGATCCGTCTCACTAAACCTGATGTCTCAGACAGTGATGCAAAGAGGTGCTTTGCACATGCTCAGTTTGACAGTATTTTGGCAGAGTATTTGGTAGATGTTGTTGATAAGTGTTAACTCTTGGAAAGAATTAAATATAATTAGAATTAAATATTAAAATGTAAACATTTTCCTTCAAGTACTTCCATTCATTCATTTTCTTAACTCCTTCTCCATCTTTGAGCTGTGGTAGGTCAAGAGACTGGGCACACTATACACAGGCCGCCAGTCCATAACAAGGCTAACACAAAGAGACAGACAACCAGTTACACCCACACCTACGGCCAATTTAGAATCACAAATTAAGCATGTCTAAGCATGTCTTTGGACTGTGGGAAGAAAAGTGAAGTGGTAATTTATACAGAGGCTTTCATCATTTACAACAGATTCATTAAAACTGTGACAGTGAAATCTGAGATGTGGTAATACTCATAAATCTTTAGAAGATATCATAAAGATGAATCACACTTGATGGCAGAAACATCCATACAGGAAACTTTCACAAAATTCAGACAGTGGGTTGAATGTAGGTGATGCTGAGTCTGAGTCTAAATCATGAGCCTCTGCTCCTGGAGAATCTATAATTTAATGATACAAAATCAATAAACACATTATTACTCATGAGTGGATCTATTTAAGTAAACAATGTGCTGTTAAGTGGACTTCCTTTAATCACAGTTTGGGCAGGCTCCTCTGACTGCTGGCTGCAATCATAGGGCTGTTTTTAACACTTTAGTTGAGCATTGACTGACCTGAGTTAAAACCTAGTAAAGTACAAGGTAAAGACAAATATCTAAGCCTTAACTTAGGCTACGTCCATACTAATGCGTTTTCGTTTGAAAACACATCGTTTTCTCTCCGTTTTGGCCTCCCGTCCACACTGAGATGGCGTTTTCCCCAAGGAAAAACGCAGTGTTTTGAAAACATTCTTGAAAATGTAGATAAACGGCAGCGGGAAATGACGCAGGTCGATGATACAATGCTTTTATAGCTGTTATAGAGACTTGAATGTTAGAAATGCGTCATTTTAGCCCAATGGTAGGCTGGTTGCTAGGCACAATGATGACATCATAATATCTGATGTAGATACAAACCTTCAGGGGCCGAAAGCTACACCCACACTGAAAACGACTCACTCTTCCTCCATTGCTTTCAAGCTGACTGCTGGTCGTAATTCCAGCTAAATCAGTCATCAGTATCCTGTGCTCTCATTGGTCACTTTAGTCACTCTCAATTTCTTGGGTCACTTCTGGTCTCTGGTCTAGCCATCTCTTCCACTGTGGATGCTACTCAAGATGTAACCTTTGTGCCAAGTTTGCCTGGTCAAGGAAGCCGTTTGCAGCAAACAGACAAGCAGAGATTTGGTGTAATCCAGTAAGAGGGCTTAAAAAACAAGAACTTTTTGGTCTGAGCTGCTAGCAGCTAATTAAAACTGAAAATGGTCAAAAGTGAGGCTACTCCAACTGAAGAGACATTAGAAAAAGGTCTGAAGGAGCAGCTACTTAAAATTGCTGATCATTACTTCACAGTTGCAGACATTTATCTGAAAAAAAATTAAAAAAATAAAACACTTTAAAATCAGAGCTGATCAAAACAAGACTAAGATAAGATAAGATAAGATAACCTTTATTAGTCCCACACGTGGGAAATTTGTTTTGTCACAGCAGGAAGTGGACAGTGCAAAAGTTATGACGCAAAAATTAGAATACAATAAGAATAAATACAGTACACAGCTGTACAGAATAGAATAAAATAATATACTATATACAGTAGAATAAAATAGAATAAAAATATACAATAAGATAAAAATAGAATACGAATGCTATATACAACTGAGTAAAAATACAACGATGCCAGAAAAGATTATTGCACTTAGTGTTATTGCACATGTGTGGATGTGTGTGTTTGTTCAGTTAAAGTCTTTGTTGTGGAGTCTGACAGCAGTGGGGAGGAAAGACCTGCGAAATCTCTCCGTCCCACACCGTGGGTGCCGCAGTCTCCCACTGAAGGAGCTGCTCAGTGCTGTCACAGTCTGCTGCATGGGGTGGGAGACGTTGTCCAACAGGGATGACAGCTTAGCCGCCATTCTCCTGTCACTCACCACCTCCACTGGGTCCAGAGGGCATCCTAGAACAGAGCTGGCCCTTCGGATCACCCTGTTCAGTCTCTTCCTGTCCCCAGCAGAGATGCTGCCGCCCCAGCAGACCACGCCATAAAAGATAGCAGAAGCCACCACAGAGTCATAGAAGGTCTTCAGGAGTGAGCCCTCCACTCCAAACGACCTGAGTCTCCGCAGCAGGTACAACCTGCTCTGCCCTTTCCTGTAGAGGGCGTCTGAGTTATGAGTCCAGTCCAGTCTGTTGTTCAGATGAACACCAAGGTACCTGTAGCTGTCCACAGCCTCAATGTCCATACCCTGGATGTTCAGTGGTTGCAGTGGAGAATGCTTGTGCCTGCGGAAGTCTACCACCAGCTCCTTGGTTTTACTGGCGTTGATCTGGAGGTAGTTCAGCTGGCACCAGTCCACTAATGATGAAGGATTGAAAAAATCTGTAGTGGGCAGTAGCTTGATGGGGGTCAACCTGTGCAAACAAACCAGTGTCTAATTACATGTGGAACGTGAGAAATGGCTGCCGTGCAACTCATGTTTACCCCAAATTGCAGTGAAGAAGAAAACTCACGGGGGAAACGGCTAACAGCAGGAGTTAATTAACTAAATTGACACATTATTGAAATTGAATCATGATGATAACATACCCATGCTGACATCACAATGCAGTGAACAAATAGATTAATTCCTCTCTGTTTTGCCCTTTAGAGGTATTATTTCTTCTTTAGCTACACAGATATTATGATGTAGACGACTGTATCCCGTATCAAAGAATCAATGCACTATGACACCAACTATCACATTAAAATGTGATCATAGAATTTCACAGCATTGCATTAACTGTTTCGGAATTACAACTATTTTTATACACAGTCCCCCATTTTCAGAGGCTCAAAAGTAACTGGACACACTGGCATAATTTTAAATACAAGGCTTATTGTTTATATTTGGATGAACATCATTTCCAGTCATTGACTGCCTGAATTTTAGATGTCATAATCATCTTCAAATGCTACCTGTCCTCTCTTAAGATGATTTGACGGGCCTTTCCTGCAGCCACTTTCAGTTGCTTGTTTTCAGTTACCATTTTTGAGGTACACATGAGATGCACATTCTCTTTTACAAACAGCAGTGCGTATAAGGCAAGCGGTGCATGCATGCTTGTTGGGTCATACATTGCTAAAACATCTAGTCATTCATATTTTTTATCCCTAAAGAACTACATCACCCCCAGCATCGGATGTGATCGCTGGCACTGAATTACGCCATGATTCCCACCCCCTGAGCATCTCTATTGACACGCATTTCTTAATAAATATATGCAGGCGTTAAACTGAGTGAGCTTTTGCTTCCTTGCGTGATTCTTACGTGGCGACTGGTCGGTGAGGCCAGTCATCATTAGCAGTATTAATGCCTTGGGTGGTTTGCGTAGACCGCGACCCTCTGACATTTTCTCTTCTCATTCTCTTATATACCCAAGCTGGAGATTAATGTGTGGTTTTTATTTTTGCTGCAAACTGTTTAACAGGGAAACCAGCACAGCCTCAGACTCAACCCTGCTGAAGGCAAGAAAGCACATGAGGAAGAGTTGTGTGTAAGCTCTCAAAATTATTATCCCAAATATGTACGCCTCCACTGCTCTGCTGTCCGGTCTGAATTAGCATCTCTGCTCTAAGCCACAGCTCTCAGCCGCTTTACACCATCTGTATATTTGACAGGAAACAAAGACGGGTTGTAGTGGTAAAGCAGTGGTGCCACAGATCTTATGAGAATGGCCTCTGTGTTGCTGCCACCTCTGAGCATTGTTCCTATTAATCAGAAAGCCATTTGTGATGCCGCATTAAGTCCTCGGATGTCTAAAATGTGACAAATGATGATTACCTGAGGGAAATCGATGTTGATCACAATACTATTAATGGTCCCACTGCAGGAACAGCATCCATCGAAGTACAAATCTGGCAAGATTCACCGGCTGTGAAAAAGCACTAATTTAGAACTAGCTTTGTGTCAGGTGATTCATTTAATAACTGAGGTCTGAGAGAGGGCCGTGTTAAAAAAAAAAAGCTCACATCTGCTACCTTGTGCTTTTTTTGACATCAAACATACTGAACAAAAAGAAAACAAAACCTGCATTGTCTTATCTTGGCAGTGTGAATACAATCGCGCTGTTATGTGAGAGCAGCTGGTGAGTCACTCGCTGTAGTATTGCAGATAGAAAGACAGAGAAAGGGGAGGGGAGTAAAATACTTGATAGTACATGGATGCCGTATTACAGAGCACTTCTTCAGGGTCAAAAATATACTCACTCATCATTTATTCCCCTCCCCATATCTTAGGTCAACCAGGGGCAACGAGCTCAGCGGCACCGACTTTAGCTATGCGTTCGTCTTCCTGTTACTCCTCTGCGGGGGATAAAATCCATATACCACCTAAAATTTATGGTCTACTTCCTGCATGTAGCCTCATATGAACAAGTCCACATATGTGTGTGAAGTGTGCTTCAAGTTGGACAAATAAGTCCTTCAGCATTTACGTGTGCTCTAACTGCTTGTTTAATTCAAGGATGCAGGAGCCTCTCATAGCTGACTTTGGCCAGTAGGATGGGCACACCAGTCCATCACAAGGGTTGCAAGAGATTCTAACAGTCACACCGATAACCAAAGTTAGACTCAGTACTGACCAACAAGCTAGCAGTCTGAAGAGGAGAAGCCCATGTAGGCACAGGGAGAAAGGATTTATCTTACCGAAAGGTTCCGAACCATTTTACCATGAGGTAACAACGCTAACCAGTGCAGCACTTTGCTCCTCTCACTTTCTCATTTGGAACTATTCTTCAGATTTTTGCATCCAGGAAAGATACTTTTGTGAAACTGAGGCATAGCTGTGAGAGGTCACATGTTCATTCTGGCCCATATAGAAAACATTAAACACATCAAATACAGTTCAACGGTCTCCTTCCATAAGCCACTAAAACTCAGATCACATACACCTACTAATCGGAAGGCTGGTGGTTCAATCCCTGGCTGCTCCAGTCTACATGCCAAATATGCTTGGGCAAGATACTAACCTCGGGTTGCTCATATGAATGTGTGTGAATGTTAGATAGAAAGCACTTACACAGAAAAAAAGTACTTTTATGAATGGGTGTGAATGAGGCAAGTTGTATAAAGTGCTTTGAGTGCTCAGGTAGAGGTGAAAGTGTTATATAAGAACCAGTCCATTTACTATTTTCAGACAGTTTCAAAGCTATATAATGTGTTAAGAAACAATCTTAGATTTTCACATACAGACTTGTGATAAGGATTATAGACTAAATGATTAAAGGTGCCTGCTTACACTTAATGACATTTTCAAAAACAAACAGTCTGTTTTTAAAGTGTAACACAAAAGCAAGCAACAAAAATTTGCATATGAAGCCTCCTTTTTTTGTCCTGAAGGCAAACTTCTCCCATGTGCGTGCTATTTACATCAGGATTCCTCATCTTTCTTGCCCTTGCTATCGCATTGTTAAGTTTGTGGATGCACAATCACCACCTGTCAATCAGTGGAAAAATATGAATCCCCAACAAAATGTCTTTTGGCTCACTCTTGTGTGTGCATTAGATTTAGAAAACGGGGCATGCCAATGGTACTAATGGTCAGAAACCCACAAACTGATACTGAAAATCATGCTTTGTCCAAACTGATACTATGAGCCTATGTTCAGTCTTGCTTGTTGATCAAAGACCAGTGGCTCAACACCAGTGAGATGGTGGAGGTGTTAAAGAGGTTCTGGGAGAGCCTCATCATCCTCCCACCAAGCAATCATAAGAAGACCATGCACGAACAGAGGATAGTGAGAGGTGAGCGTGTGTGAATTTACAGTTTGTGTGCTAGACAAAGGGAGAGAGTCACGCAGAAAGGGAGGAGGAGATAAAAAGAGAAATAGGTATAAGAGGGAGGGAGGAGATGAGGGGATGGTGAGAGCCTAAGCAAGAGAGGTGGCAGGCAATAAAGCGCCCCATCAATCTGGTAAATGAGTGTCCTTCCAGCAGAGGGTACTCTGAGAAATGCAGCCTGCTCTGTGTTCATCAGTCAGAGGTTTAACACTCATCCTCCGCTCCAACACTTCCTTATCGAAGGAAAAAGCAATTGAACAAATGCTTGGAGTACAGGTCGCTCTGCCAATTTACTTACAGTATGAACTTGTCTGCTTGGCACCTTGAAGGATCATACTAGCATTAGTGAGGCTTTTGCTTAAATTGCTATTGACACTTTCAGTCCATTTACACAAGTTTATTATGGGTGTTCATTCATTGTGACTTCTATTGACCTCAGTGTGGCTACAAACATCAGCAGCACTTTAAAATCTGTTTATATTTCCATGATTTTTTTTCTTTTTTTATTTCCAGGGCTATTTCTTATATGGCCAGTGCAGCAATATCATCTGGTTAACACACAACACCTTTTTCACTTTACACGACAGATTGCACGGTGAAGATGTTGCTCACGGGAGATGAAATTGACTCAATAGCTGTACTTAGCCTAAGAGCACTTTTTATGCTAGTGCTCACGTATTGTAAGATTTCATCAACCTGTTTGTCTGCTTGCACACTACCTGTCCACCAAAATACATGGTCAATGCAATCATGTGAAAAAGAAAGAACATCCTCTTTCAATTCTAGGACAAAAAAAAAAATCACGTCCTCAGAAATAACATAATCTGAAATGCAGAAGCAATGTGCGAAAAACTAAGTGCTCTTTTATTGATTCCATAGGAATTAAGAGGGTAAGTAGCAGCCAGGTGCTGCTAATCAAATGCACTTGAGGTGTAACCACCTCTATAAAAGCAGAGCTCTTGGCAGTTTGTTGGTTTAGAGCATTCAGGCGCCAAGGAGGAAACACATCAGCAATGGGCTTCGAGAAGCAATTGCTGGCCATCATCAATCTGGAAGGGTTATAGGGCCATTTCCAAATAATTATTAATAATTTGAAGTCCATCATCCTACACTGAGAAAGATTATTCACAAGTGGGAAACATTCAAGACAGTTATCAATCTTCCCCGGAGTGAATGTCCCAGCAAATTTACCCCAAGGTCAGACCATGCATTGCTCAGAGAAAATGCACAAACCCCAAGAGTTACACCTATGTATGTTAATGGTTAAAGTTCATAACAGCACAATTAGAACAAAACAGAACAAGTGTGGCTTGTTTGGAAGAATTAGGAGAAAACACGACTTGGGTTTGTTAAGTTGTGGCTGAACAAACCGCAGATATCTCTGGGGGGGGTGGGTTACTACACCACCATCTCTCTCTCTCTGGAGACATTTATTTAAACTTATGCTATAAATTCACATAATTTTCTTCAACTATGCTACCACAACCCCAAAACAGATTTAGCCTTTCTAAAGTAATGCAAATGCAACTGTAATGTCTCCAAGCATGGAACAAAAGAGCGAAGCCTATTAACCTCCAGTCCTCAAGGACAGTCTAGACTGGGTCACTGTACCAAGAAAGCACATAATCACCAACTGTTTTCAGTGAACCAACTTCTAGATATATCACACACACATATTACAATATGACTGCATATAACATATTGTACAAAAACACAGACAAACTACACACCAATCACAACTTTAACTTTTAGACCTCATCAAAACCAGTGTCCTGGTTGTATACTCACCCTGCTCTCCTCTCTCCATCCTTATTTGAGAACCACTTTTTTGCTTTGGCTTGCTAAATATCATGTATAATGCTAGAAAACTGATGAACTACTCTATAAGACACACAAAAAAAATTCATAGTTGATGTCAACAGGTTCATGGGCATTTTGAACAAATGACAGAGAGCAAGGCCAGGAAGTGCAAGTAATATATTTCTGAGCATAGCTGAAAAGCAAAGTATTAAGGTGTTGCAGTGACCTAGTCAATGTCCAGACATCAACCTTACTGAAATGCTAACATAAGATCTTAAGACAGCTTTGCATAAACAATTGCAAGTACGCCTCACTAACGTGAGGCAATGTTATTAAGAAGAATGGTCCACAATGATCTGATAGACTGACAAAGTCATACACAAAATAAATATTTTAAGTTTTTGTCGTTAAAAGGCCGGTGTGTTTGAGGTGCGGACCAAAACGCAGACACGGGAGAAAAACAAAATATAACAAAAAGCGAGCCTTTATTGTGGCTGATATCATAAACACAAAACAAAGGCAAAGGCAAACTGAGAATAGAGCTAAACTAAAACCTAAACTGGGATAGGCTAAGACTAACATGAAAACTATCAAAGGGGAAGTGAACATGAATCAAAACAGGTACATTCAACCTAAACTAAAGCTTAAAAATAATCCTGAGACTTGACATACATGATACCAGACAGACAACCTAACATTAAAAACACAGAAGGGTAATGAGGGAAGTGGAAACACCTGTGCAAACAGCTGACACAAATAAGCATGATGCCACAGGGGAAGGAAAACTAAACACACTGAACATGGAAATACGACTTTCAAAATAAAACAGGAAACGTAGAGAGACATGAACTGGGACACGCAAGCTTGACACAGGAGCCAGAGAGAGGAAGTGAGAGAGGGACAGAGACAAAGAGGAGAGAGACACAAGGGGAACCTACACGGTCGAGGAGACAACACATGACAAACAGAAAAAGACTCACAAACAAGGAGACATAGGAGAAAAATAACCTAGACTAAAACTCAACTAAATCCTAACTAATAATAAGAACACAAGAACTTAACATATTTCCAGTATAACATAACATACAAAATCGAACATGCGAAATAACTCAAAATGCTGGGTAAAACACCCAGCCCCTGACAGTTCTACAACTATTGAAGCATGGCACATGTTTATTTTTTCATATGCTGCTTCTGTATTCTGTCTCACTTTTTGCTAAATAAATAATAAATGTGTAGAAATTTACATGTGGTTGTTCATCTCAGGCTATATTTAAATCATTTTTGAAGCTAGAAAAGACCAGATGATTTTTTTCTTATGTCCTGATACATAAAACTTTGACATGAAAGAAGTGTATTTGGAGCCAGTAATTTCCCACAGAAGATGTTAGAGATTCATTCACAGCACTGTTCAGTGACCATGGACCGTGAGCAGACATCTGGTGAAAACAAGTCCCATGTTAACGCTTTAAATATGTCTCTAATAAGGCCTTAATGCCAATGGGAGCTGCACATAAACCTCTGTCACCATGCATGTAAGCCAGGGATCATAACCATCACATACTGAACCCAGACCTGCAGCTTCAGCTTTGATCGTACTTTGAGTCTACATAATGCAGTTTCCTATGTGAAGAACAGAAGGCACGCAGATGTAGCTACAGATGGATAACCTTCAGAGAAACTACAATCTCCGAGGAGCTTCAGATGCTCATTTGGAACGTTTTTACTGCCGTTGTTTGCTAAATAAGATGTTCGGCACATTTGGAACCTTTTTGTAATTTATTTTTGTTCAGAGAGAAGTAAGATGCTGTTGTCAAGGCTGAGTTGTGTTGGTGGAATTGTTTTGTGGTGATATGATGCTTGGAGCGCAAAACAAGCCAAGCGTTCGTCATTGTTGTCATGAGCATTGTGACTCGACCGCACAATCCCATAGCTGTTAGTGGCGGTGACAATGTGAGAATCAGTAATAGACTTCTGAGATGAATGTTAATACTCTATTCTGTGCTCGCACAATGATGTGAATGTTTGATATCAGCGTCAGTCATGGAGTCACACAGAAAGAAATCATACACAGATTAGAGCTTAATGAATGTCTGCGTGTTTTGTGTTTTAATGCCAGCTTTCTGTCAATACACAAATACGCAAAATACACAAAAAGCATTCAAATGTGTGAGTGTGGTACTGTTTATTGTGCGCAGTCTGGACACCTTCAAATGATAAACTAATGTCTCTTGAAAGTTTAGTAACCGGTAGTTATTATTCACAAACATAATAACACTTTCTTTTGTCTTAGTATTTGTTGGACTTTCACCAAGCTATCATAGAAAGACAGAAGTAAATAATTGTTCCTCATAAGTGTTGTGTTTAACTTTAATAATCATTTTTGAAGAAAAAAAAACGATGTGCATCAAAGGGTAATAAAGGTATCAAAACACAATAAAAAGCTGAGTGCTTTTATGTCTATGCTTTGAGTTGTGACACTCGTGAAAGCATTTAGATCACACTCGTGAAGATATTAAACAAAATCCCAAACCCTAAATCGATACTTCATAACTTACATTATCTTCTGTGTGGTACTGTTGAGCTGATCCTCCTTTGTATACCAAATTATTCTTGAGTCAAATATAAGGCTATCTGTCTGACAGCTAAAGTTTAGCCAAAATCGAATCATTAAACAGAACAATGATTATAAACACAGCAGCAAATCTACATCAAAATGACTGAAAAAGAAAAGAATGAAGGTGTTACAAACTTCAGACCTCAACCTGACATTGTGGCAGGTCGTTGATCTACAGTCATTGGGCAGGACCTTAAAAGTCCTGTGCATAAACAAATGCCTGAAATGAACTGAACCAACATTGTAGAGTAGAGTGGGACAAAAGACTGAAAAAGTCATACAGAAAATGTTTAGCAGGAGTGACACACACAGGACCTATAGAGCCACAAATTATGCATAGGGAGGTCGGGCAGATTAATGGTTGACATTTAACAGTGGAGACTGCCGTTAGTTCTAAATTTCAAACTGATACTCATCATTTATTTGAACCTTTATATTACCTTAAATGCGTGTTTGATTGTATAAATGTGACAATAAATGTCCTATTTTAACAAAAAACAAAACAGTTGTTTACTTATCAAATTGTTTTGGTTGGTTTTAGTTCAAGTTTGTTGAAGTTAGAAATTCAGAATTTATTATTAGGTGCTGTTTTTGTCATCCATTTAAAAATATGTATCATTGCTACCTTCAGATGTTACAATAGAAGAAAGCATTTTCACTGTCAGTCACATTTAATTTGTCTGACCATTTGTAAAAGATAAGTGAAAGGCTTTTATTCTTTTATGGATTTATTCACTTCTATTCTGTTCTTAATGCTTTAATTATGGACGGTGTTTTCTTTCATAATGAAACAGCTCTTCCTTTCATCACCGCGGACGTTAAATATGTAGATGTACTGTACTAGAATCTCACTGGGTTGCCAGCACATCATGAGCTGTATGTGTACAGTATACATGTCTGGGAATGAAAGTGAGCCAAGCTGGTGAGTGACATGGTTTCATTTACATTTTCAGGCTTGTTTTTCGGCTGTGCTGTGTCTATCAACTTGAATCTACAATTCTTCAGGAAAAACACAGCTCTGAATACATTTATATGTAAAACTAAATAAATAAATAAATGGCTGTGTAACATAAATGTAAGTTCTTGCTGTATAGTATAGCACCTAAATCCACAGAATGATGCTCTATTTTCACTTCGCCCGCTCGGTAAGCTTAGCCTCTCATCTCCTGTCCAAGATGACAGCGTAGTCAAGGGTAAATTAGTCTGACACTGCATTGGCTAAATGCTGCCCATCATTTCCCATCTTCGTTGATCCACATTTACTCAGCTTCATGTCCCTTGGTGTCAAGCACGCATGGGATCACAGACCAGCTGGAGAGCACTGAGTGATGAGCTTTTGTCAACTGTGAGATGGCAGCAGAGGATATGGGAGTACAACCAGCACTCTCCCAAGATGGAACTTCAGTGCGTCATCTGTGAGACATACCCACACTGGCAGGGCAGAGTATTCAGTCTACCTCCAGTTCATCATCAGTGCTCCAACTGCCTGCTGATGGGTGTCCACAGGGCAGGCTTTATGATATCTGAGAATCTGTTCTGATGTGATCAGACAAATTCCAGGTCACGCTTTGTGCCACAATATTCCTCCAGCTACATGTACTGGTAGCTTCAGAGTGTGTGATATGCTAGAAGGGCTAGAAGCAGTGTTACCAGATTTGACTGATAAAAAGTATCCCCCACCCAGGTACCTTAAAAACAGCCAAGGTATTAATTTTTATTTATTAATTTTTATTAATTTTATTTATTTCTTGTCCCATCCTTTTGTGTCAACTGTTAAGTTCATTCATCTGTCTGCGTTTTCCCATTTAGTTTAGTTACAAATATGTATTCTCAGTTTTCCTGTGTTGTCTTGTTGTGTCATACTGTGTTCTTCTTTTATTAGTCCCAGTTAGTTTCCTTAGTTTATTTCTGGAATTCTGAGTATTCATTGGATTTTGGACTTTGCTTCTGGTCTTGGATTTTATCAGCCTCAATGAACGCTTGCCTTTATTCTGCCAAGTTTCCCTCACAGGTCTTACACTGCCATACTCTCCCATCCTCATGACAGTTTTACTGGTAAAATTTATGCAAACTAATGAATGTGATGAATAATAGAAGTCCTAAAATATATAAAGTTAGAGCCAATTTTGCCTGTGTACACCACTACAGTGGGTTTGAATTAGTCAAGATATGACTTTCAGCTTTATTTTAAAACACTTAACAAAATTTTGCACTATTTAGAAATCATTGCACTTTTTATATAGATATATATACATATTTACATACAGATATGTGTAAGTCAAACAGTTTGAATGAAAATCACTCAGTCTGGCAACTTTATTCAGGAGTCCCTTTCAACTCTAAACAAAAGACTAGGGCCTGGAGGTCAGCCAGGGATTACATACTATGTTAAGGTGGCCAGCAAACAGAAGCTGTCTGGTATACTTGTCTCATTGTCAGCTATGACTTTGAATTTAGTCTAGTACATTGAAAGACATACATAAAACAGCTGCATTACAGCCTTGGCCCTGGCCTTAGCCCACTTTTACCCTGACCACCCAACAATTTAACAAGTAATATTTTTCATCCACGTTCATCAAATATCAATCTGGTACACAAGACAAAAGTGTGTATCCCTACAAGTACAGGCAAGTGACCTTGGTCATTGATGCTACCTCTCAGCCTCTGCTAAGCTGGCCCTGTAACCAATGATTCTCTGTCTGAATTGCTGTAGTCCTAAGGGTCTTCTGTTTTCTCTCACAGCTGATAAAAAGACAGCCTTTTTCATCCACCCACTATTGGCAGGGGCTGAGTTTGTATGGTGCTCAGGAAATCTTCTAATGAGATTTGTAGTATTTTAGCCATGCTAGCACCAGAGGCTCTGAAAGCTTTTGTCTTGCCCTGTGCCCACCTGAAGCTCAGCAATGAGCTGCTCCCCAAGGTGAGACCTTGGTGTGGTCTTCATAGAGGTTGTTTTGGGTTTGTTTTTTTTATCCCAACTTAGTCTGGCCCCTCATGCAGGGTCAGCTAACCTTGGGAATCACAATGGCATTCAAACCCTCTCTATTACGATGAAGTGGCAAACTAGAGGTCTGTCCTTCAGCACCACCCCCGAGGTACAAAAGTAAATACCTGAGGTGGTTCTAGCACCTGACTGGGACGCCTCCTCCTAAGTGAGGTTTTGCTGAATTACAGATTACTGCTCTGGGATGTTTCTATATACCTCCACAAGAGCTAGAGGAGGTCTACGTATTTCCCCTTAGAGTGCTGCCCCCTTGAAATGGACCTGAAAGAAAAACAGTTAAATGAACATTTTTTTTAACCACGGAAAATAAATCCATCTATGACAGATCAGCATTTAAGGAATCTTTTGCTTTCTTTTTAAATCAATGAAAAGGTTCATTGGAACTTAGATGGATTACCAATAAATTTGGTGATAGTGATATCTTAGCTTATCATTTTTCTATGCAATAATTTATTTTGTAGGAGGGTGGTTCTTTTGCTGTGGTAGTCTAATACTGGCTCCTGACAATTAGACGAATTAGGATATGCCGTGTTTCAATGTTCATCTAGGTTTCAGTAAAATCTATTGCCATAAACAAACTGTTGTGCCAATAGTTTTAAATGAGATTCTTCTGATCCGATTGCTCTTGTTGCTGGCTGTACAGCTTGGATGTTTGCTGTAATTATACCACTTTTCAGCACTTTATTTAAAAAAAAAATCTTTGCATATTAATATGACCTTGGCGTAATCCTCACAACAGCTTCTGCTCTTGTTTAAGTGTGTCTCTTAATGAACAGATATGCTGCTCCTCAGGCCTGACTGCTGCAGCTGTACTGCTCTCTCTGGTCATGTGCCGTACACACTGAAACCTAAATCCTGATACTCTTGGATGCTCTAATCCCTCCACAGTACGGAAGCCGAAACAGAATATTAATTTCATCTTGTTTTTAGCACATTACCAATTTGAGCAGTTAGGAAATGTTCAGCAGGCCTAAGCTTGCCTCCCATGATTTACATTGGACTATTGTTGGAAATCTTTTTAATATGACACCCCAGGCTGCAATAAGATATAGCTGAAGTTATGGGAATGCAACTGCAAACCCCCAATGCAATGTTTTGCCTTTTGCAGTTGAATAATTACACACTGGGTTTCATTACTATTATTATTATTTAGGCTCAAATGCTCACACTGGTACCAGGTTAACCTATTTTAAATAATCCGACAGTACTCCATGAAGAACTGAGTAGGCACAAAGAGGATCTTTATTTTACTGGACATGAAATCCGATGATTTAAGGTCACCGTCCTTCTTTAAATTGAAGAAAATCCAGTCCTGCTCTAGAGGTCAGCTAGTATTGAAAAGATAATCACTCAGAGTTCACAATCAAATGGATAGATTTAATCCAGCCAGAATTAAACCCAATAGAGAGAAGATTTAAACATTTGAGTTTAATACTCAAACAATGCTCAAACGGACCCATTGTGTTTCCTGTGACATAGTGCTGTGTGTTCTGCCTTTTCAGTTTTCAAAGTGAAGAATTTCCTCTCTAAGCCCTGCCCCCCAGGACTATTAAAGCTTTGACAGCATTTTAAACAAGCGCTGGCGGAGGATTTGCCATGCTGGCTACTAACCAATAGCATGTAATAATTCCCCAGTGCCCAAGTTCTATTCTGAATTTATGGATAGAGTGTTTTAACAATGTAGACATTGGGCTGTGCATGCTTAGCATGCATGACACAACAGCACATGACTGCAGAGGTTAATGCGTGCAGCATTGGGTCCTTTATGTCTTGTTTCGCCTGAGTCCATTGTAATGTCTAAGTCTGTTTGACAGGGAGGAAAGTTCACAGCTCTCCTACAGCTTAGGCTTGCTCTTTTTCATGAAAAGAACAAAAAAAAATTTTTTTTCAAACCCAGAATTTGACTTTTGCTCTTATTCGTATCATCACAAGCACAGTTCAGCCTTACCAGCAAGTGCTGTGAGAGATTTGCACATCATTGTGCAGCTCGCCTCTTTTTTTTTAAAATGAGCACCATAAGTGTTATTCTGTCCGGCACTATGACGTTCAGTCTTGCAGAATCACTGAAGTGAATCTTTGTGGCGCTGGCACAAGACGTTACCAAATGAAAACATGCAGAAGGGAACCAGAAGCAGTACAATGAGGATGGGAAATGGCTCAAGGGAAATGGCAACGTCTCACTCTAATTACACTTCAGTGTGTGCAGTGGTGAATGAGGGAGAGCAGCGTTTTGGGATCATTTTAATGGGCAAAGCACTGATGAGAATCCCATGAACAGCAAATGCTTCAAGCTCTGAATTTTTCAGTAGGCTTCATGTTTTGAGTGCAGCGGCCTCGGTGTTCAGCAATGTGAAAGGAAGATTCTTTCTGATTTTGGAAGGTGTGCACGCATGCCATCCACATTGTCAGTCACTGAATGAGATAAGCAGGTGCTTTGGAAAACCTCTACCTTCTGTAAATACGCAGGGGGTGCAGTACCAAAGCTGTCAGCTGTCTCTCTCAGAGTCTTTCCACACTGTAAATGACATACTCAGTGCATGGCAAGTCCTAAAGTAATAATCCGATCTTCAGGTTGCACCTGTTATGACTTCATTTTCGGCAGTCGTTATTAAAAACAAATAAAATTTAAAATTTAAAAAAGCTCAAAATAAACTGTAAACATTGACAGCTCTGTTGGGGGGAAATACCCAGTGTCAACGATAAAGTTGTATTATGATTGCATTTTATCATCACATTAAGTACAATTTTCCTGAGTGTAGCTGATTCTTTCAGCAAACCCTGCCTTCTCCTGTAATGTGATTGGCCAACACTTGGCAGTTAAATCCCTTCCAGACAAAAATGCCTCTGTGTTGCAGCCCCTCAGGTTATAAATGATGTTTG